>NC_045651.1:6553677-6856708 GCF_009829145.1 Chiroxiphia lanceolata
TGACAGCAAGAGAAAAACTCTGCCTTGTATAAGCAAACAATGGTACCAGTATATGGAGAGCCTAGAGGACAAAAGAATATGACTATTGCAATTCTGTTATTTACAGCTTTGTATTACAGCTTTTATTTCTTTTTCCTTCTTGAGATTGAATGGAGCCAGGTTATCCCCAGGCTCCTTTAAGTATTTCTTTCAGAATATACATCAATCTGCAGCCCCTCTACAGCCTCCATTACCTTGGCACCTGAGCACCTTACAAGCTTTCACTATCTTTGCTCTCACAACACCTCAGATGCAGGCAATTTTTATGATATCAATTTACTAAGAGAGAATCAAAGCGCACAGAGATTTTTAGGTATCTCACATCCAGAGTGAAATTCAAACCCTTCCCTCTGCTCTTTTTATAGTACCTGGGGATCATTCATCAGCTCCTCAAAATGAGATTCGGGACAATCTGAATCCTGAGCGTGGAGTCACCCACAGGCTCAGAAAAAATGAGAATAACCTTCTCCAAAACAACTGCTAAACCCATACTTGTGTTCTGAGCTGTCAGCACCACACCAGGGTGTATTGAGAAAGTGTTACTACAACCCCTGTTTAGAAGAGAGACATTCCTACAGCTGAGCATAGATCTGTCTTTCTTACGCCCACAGGCATCCCTCCTCTCATTTTTATATAAAAGTCACCCACAATAGGGGAAATTTGGGTGCAGTTCCTTGCTCTGCCTAAAGGGATTCAAAATTCACATTTTTCTCCTCATAGGAGAGTGAGTGCCACAGTCATAGGCTGGGGAGGGGAGGCAGGGTGTATTTCCTCAGCTTTGAAAGAGCTGAACAAAATATTTCAGGTTCAGTGGTCTGGGCAGAGCGAGGCAACGTGACATGTCTCTGACTGAAAACATTGTCTGATTTTACCTTGGTTTTACTGCTTGTGTCACACGTACACTACTGCAAGTCTAGAAGCCACATTTTTTCCGGCAGTAGGACCATCTCAAAGAATTCAAGGCCATCGGAATGCAGAGTCCTGATGAAGGAGATCTCCAAAACAAATCCAATATTGGCCTGTACAGCTGGGAATTTCTGTCTGAAAAACAAGGAATTAGAGCCAGAAATAATTTTGTTTTCTCACTCTAAGACAGAAGAGCTAATTTCTTTAGAACAATGCCACCAAACCTTCCTATATGCTTGTGATGAAGTGCCAGCATCTTTTTATACCTATTGCTGGAGGAGAAGCTGCTATAACAAACTTTTACTAGCTTTTATCTTTTCTATTATGGTCTATTGAATATTAATAAATTACCATCTGCCAGAGTTTGCAGGAGCAGCTGAAACACTGCCTGCATTAAAATTGAAAATAACTCCTTCCCTCTTCACAAACTTCAAGAGAACACAAATTTTAAAATAATGACTACTGCCTGTACTATTTCAGTGGTGTTTCCCTTTAACAAACAATGTTAAGATTTATGTGATACAGTCAGCTTTGGGATTGATAATTAATTGTCACTTAATTACACACTTTAATAATATTTATTCTGAAGTTATAACAACTCTGGCTTAGAAAATGACCCTGAATCACTTTAATTTATTAATTCACTTAATTAAAATACTTAATCTTGAAAAGAGCTTTCAGGCTGTTCAAATAAAGGTAAACAAATCTTCAAATTAAATCAACACTTTTTTTTCCCCCTTTGATATATGTAATTAATTTTCACTCGACTCAATAAATAAACCTCATGTAAGGTTGTTCATGTGACAACAGAAAATGGCTTGCTGTCAGCTTAATCTTCCTTAACACTGTAAAGCATTTTTAGTTATGCTGACAGGCCTGCTGAAAACCGTTTGCTGGAAAGCAATAAATATTAGCATTTTTCCCACTGGCACTGCAGAAAAAACATTTATTTGTAAATGATGATCATTAATCAACATTTTTGTACAAGCAATCACAAAACCTCCCAGGCTAAGGCAAACTTGATGGAAATGAAACTTCTATTTGCAATCAGATGTAACTTAAGCACGCTTTCCCCTTAAATAATCAAAATTTTTGTTTTCTTCTGTTACTGGCTGTTGGCAAAGGAGTTCTGTGTGCCAAGGATTGCACTTTCTATCCCTCATGAAAGTTTTGAGACAAACTCAATTACAGAGTTCACAGCACTGCCAAGATTTCACATGATTAATGTTACTACTGCAATTAGCTCCACCTTCATCAGTCAGATGAACCACATGTATGAGGTGCCAGCATCATGATGAAACCTGTCACAGGTACAGGTACAACTCTATAAATGCAAGTTTTACTCTTAAATTTAGCACATTTCCTCATACACATAGTGCCGATTTCACGTGTTTCACTGCGGAGGGAAACCCTGCATTTTGAAAAGCTGGTTTCTAATGAAAGTAATTTTGAGTTGCTCAACAAAATTCTTCTGGAGATCTCATTATAGCATATACTTGACTCTACCTTCCCCTTACATTTAAGTTTGGTCTGTATCTTGAAAACTCTGCTACAAGAGGAATCCTCCTCCCCCTTATACCTTAACAGGACAAGAATGCCACGTTTTCTATCAATTTACCATCTCCTTATTGCATGTTCAGAGCTTAAGCTGAAGTGATTCTGGTTATTTCTCTCTATCAGTTGTATTTGAATATGAAAAGGATTCAAAAATCTGGGCTGAGTGTTTACAGCGTAAGTCTCACTCTCTCAGTCCAACTCAGCCCTGAAAAGCTCAAGTTAATTAACGACAGATCTAAGGAACTACTGTCATCTGGATGGTAATTAGATGGAACCAGATATGAAAAACAGAGGCTTCAGCTGATGTAGTTTTCCATCCCTCCTCAAAGGCTGTTCATAGTACAGGTGTTTGTGTCTGGCTTGCATGATTTGTAAAAAATTGCAATTCATGAATGTCTTCACTGAACTGAAACCCGTATAAAATTCCTATATGAACACACGCTGCCATGAGTTTTCCAGCTGCTTCTAGCACTCAAGAGAGCAGAAATAAAGCCAAAAATTCCACTTTCTTTGAAAAGGGGTAATTTTCAAGCCTTTTTGCAGTTTTTAGGTGTGCACAGCAGCAAGAAATGACTACTAATGAGAAAATCGACCTCCCATTTTTGATGCAGCATTTTTAGGTGCCAACCTGAGTTTGGTCTGAATTCTTAATAAAGTCTTCAGAGGATCTGTTCTTTAGCTATATCATTATTCTATCTCTTATTTTCATCCTGAATAAAAATTCAAGAAAATAGATCTGGGAAGACTTCACTTTGTTTATTTGGGTTTGTTTTCATTTTCAGTGTGCAAGGGCACCCCTTGTTTAGGAGACAGCTAAATAAAGCCAGAGGTCATTTTCACACAATAAGTAAAAGTAGTCAATTTTTGTATGCATTTTTGGAGAAACACAGAATGATTATCATCATGGTTACCCTGCAAGGGATTCCAGGCAGTACAAATAAATTCTTAAGCTTAAAAAGTAAGAGTTGTACCTACTGCACAGGAAGACCAGCTGGTGGCATCTCTGCTAACTGTGGGCAGAGTCTGCATGTTCGAGCTGTTTAATGGAGTGGATTGCAAATTGCAATCAGAATAATTATATATCTATTTAAAACAGCTTTCCCTGCAACGTAATGCAAAAAAAAACACTGTTCAAAAATAGCCTGAAGAGATTTGGGTGTCTCTGACAAATTTCAGAGCTCAAGTGCCACTGCAGACAGCTGGCCTCCAGCTGCTCCTCCACAAGGACACAGGTCCCCTCCTCCCATCCAGTCTCTGAAGGTCATTTGGATGCCTATTGCTGGGGCTGAGACACATTTCACAACCCTGCAGACAATTTGTAGGTTCCTAAACGCTTCTTAAAATCTGGTCCTGTGGGACTGAAGTCCTCCCTGAAGGGCAATGGCTGAAAACTGGTTTGCAGGTGGATTTATTCTTTTCCTGCTCTGATTTAAAAGGGTGCACAACCTCAATCCCAAAAGGTAGACCAGTGACCCTATTACACAGCTACACTTCAGCCATAAAGAAGTCACTTTACTTCTTGTGCTGAAGCTCACACAGGCTACAGTGCTGCTTGCAGGCAGCTGGTTACCTTCAGCAGTGACAGACCAGCTACATCTCCTAAATTAATCTATTTCTATTAAACATCCATGTTTTCTGTTGCCTGCTGCAGAACTGGGCAAAAATAAAATGCTCTCATGTTAGGAAATGGCATTTAAACATTAAAAAATATCAATTGATCTAAATGAAAGTGATGCTGGACTGGGATCAGTTCTGTAAAGCCCTCATTTTGTCTATGAATGTAATATAAAATATATAATCTCTATTATACATTTTTATATATAACCACTGTAATTATACAGAATGCATGCTAAATACAAAATATATATACTATAATATTTACCAATATATGTGTTAAAGTAAATATAAATATTATGGGTTTTAAACTTATAAGTATTTTCATTATGGGGATTGGTAATTACTGACTCGGGCAGGAAATGGAAATATTTGGAATATTTGAAACTGGAAACAGTGGAGAGTTTCTTATTAATTTCACTTATTGCCCAGCATCTCCCTCTGACAAGAAACTGGTGCCTTTTGGTCTCAGATGCCGTCCAACACCTGCAGTGTGTGGAATGAGGACTGTGCACAGCAGCAGAGGGATGCAGGGGATGTGAGGGGCTCCAGAAGAGCTTGGGGCATGATCTGCCTGTGCCAGGGCAGCTGCAAGGACACAATGAGCAGCCTGGGGCTGGAAGGTGCTGGGAGCTCAGGGAATGGCAGAAAAGCAGGACAGCAATAAGTGGCACAAAGGAGAAGGAGAATGGGTCAGAGGAGGAACACAGAGAGCTGGAACATCAGAGCACAAGAGCAAAGGGAAAGCTGAGGGAGCACAGCAGAGAGAAGCTGGAGGCTGGATGGGCCCTGAGCTCCTGGGGAGCCGTGGGAAGGGCAATGAGACAGCCCTGGTATTGCTGGCACTGTCCCGGGCCACCGGGGGCTGTGGCCACACAGCCACTGCAGAGCCACGGCACGGGGGCAAGAGGGAGTGGTGCTCCTGTTCTAAGGCATTAGGGCTTATTGCTGGGGACATTTTGGCAGCCTGTTTGGATGTGCCCAGTCTGATCTGTCTTATCCTTGCTGGGATCTGCCTGTTCATTTATTTACACAATGATTAAAGCTTTGATCTGTTTGCTGGTTTGTTAATAAAAGGTAGCAATGTAAAGATCCAGGTTGGAGGGGATGAAATTACACATCCCTTACAAGGGACAACCCATCCTATAAAACAGCCCCATGGCAGAAAAAGGCCCATTTTCACTATTTTCTATGTAGTGAAACATGGAAATTGCATCAGTGTGCTCCTGTTTTCCAGCAATTCCAGGCTGTAAAATTGGCTGAGTCAAGCCAAATGCCACGTGGGCTGCGATGCACTCCCAGACACCTCACACTCACACTTCTCAAACCAATGCAACGCTGGCACTGAGAGCCTGAAATAGCAGAGTTTGTTGAAATGAAGCTCACAAGCAGCTAAGTTCAAACCAAAGGAAAAAAAAAAAAAAAAAAGAAAAAATGACTATGCAGGCTCAAAAATTCCTCAGCTCCAAGCTTCCAATGTTTGGGGTTTTTTTTAATATCCGTGTTTAGGCCATATGTCCACAATCCTCTTCCATCTTTTATTGCTATTACAGTATCACGGGGCATGTGCTAGCACCAGCAACATACAGACACGTTGTATCACAAGAGTAGAGACCTTTCCCTCCTGGACTTACCCTGCTCACAGCAGCAATGTGAGAATACTCAGACTTAATTGATTTTGGCTGTCAAGTGCCAATACTGCCAAACAAACAAGGCTTCTTCTCAGGACTGCAGAGATCTTTGATTCTGAACCATGTCACAAACAAACAGACAGACCTTCAGCAAGCCACTTAAAACCCTGTCTGCCTCAGATTTCAACACACAGAAAAAAAACTTTTCCTGACTAAGCAAGGGGATACCAGCATATCTTAAACCTCTGTGAGGCATTCATACATTATGAGAGAAATTGGACTCATCAGAGCTGTGCCTCCATGAGAGACAAATAAATCTCTTTCTGAGACAGTGACCACGATTTGAATGTCTACAATTTAGCTGCCTAAATGAAGCAAATGTAATTTTATGGGTGCTAAGTACCTTCAGCATCTTTTCTTGAATGTGACCAGGACCAGGCTGGGAACCGAACACAGTGCGAACATACTAAGGAAACACTTGAAGGGAAGGAATATCCACTGGCAAAAGAAGAATAAAAATAATAAAAAAAAAAAAAAGTGAGAAAAAAAAAAAAAAGGTAGATGATTCTGCCCTATACTAGACGTTCCAATGCAACAGTTCATTTAGTTTTGGAATTCATTACTCCAACTGTTGCTCTTGATATTCCCTAGAACAAAGACAGTAATCTCTGTGTGGCAGACACCTCTGCACACAGACCAGTCTTATGCTAAACTTGACCTTTCAGCTTCAGAGTGAACAGGCAGATTTGAGGTCTAGTCCATGCTCCCACATTATGCAAGCCAAAGGCACAGATTTGCTGAAAATTGGTACAACTCAGGCTTTCCACTGCTTAAGGAATTCTACCTCTGTGAGCAACACAAAGTGCCTGCCTGCAGCCCAGCAGCCTCGCAACGACAGCAGCTGGGACTGGAAAGTTCTGTCAGCAAAACTAAGGATTTCACAGAATCAAAGTAGCCTTGGGAGGAGTTCTTGGGAGAATTACAGGATAACTGGAGTTTAACCAAGCATGATTCAGGTAATACATTGTCTGCAAAAATGTTTCAGTATGTGTAACCTGTAACACACCGATGAATCACCAGTTCAGTGAGGATGATCTGTTAGTTCTGCAGTCACAGAAACAACCAGAGGCTTCAGATCTTGAAGATCATTCAGAGTACTCTGACACCCCTATAATTTAGGCCTGCCTCTAGTGAAGGCAGTGACATCACAGCAATACTCAGCTACTGTAAGATAATGCAGACTTTTAGCTTTCCAGTTGCCTAGAAAATATTTTGTCTTAAATACCATTTGGAAGAAAGAAATCCAGACAGAAATCTCCTTCTGCCAATTCCTAGAAGCCACAAATGATTTTAAAAACTTGGTTCAGTAAATAACCTAAATTTGGGTTGAACCTTTACTTACAAGTAGTCCCAGATTAATCCAGTTTACTCAGGTATCGAGGCACTTACTGGATCAGGTTCTAAGGACTCTGTTATATTCAGATAACCACTACTTCCTACCAAGGACTCCAGTTCTTCTAGATTTCACTAAACTGGTACTAAATCAAGATATTGCTTAAAACCATTACTTTAGAACCCTTGCTTTAGACTACTTTTTCATAACTGAGATGACTTCTGTTTTGTTTACCATGAGAATCTTGAATTTAACTAACTCATATTGAGAAGTTCTGTTTCCATTTTCAAATCACAAGACCAACAACAGAATCACAAGACACTGAATCGCTTTCCCCAGTTCACTGTATGTCAGTCTGAATCCGAGCAAGACAATTCTTATGAGACATTCAGGTATGACCAGAGGCAAAAATTCTGGCAATCCAGTGTAAAACATTGTTCTTGTGAGATTCCAGGCTTTGCAGACTTTTCTTGTCAATGGAAGCCTTTTGATTTCTATGAAGTCACTCCTGGTTTACCCCAGGGGCAGTAAGACAGAAGCTGGAGACACAGCAGTACATTTTTTTCCTTAGGAGCTGCCTTGAAGTCAGCTGTCTTCTGTGATTTTTGATTTTGCAGGGTATCTATCACTGTAAAGAAATCTCTCCCTCCTTTCCCAGATTCTGACTTTTCTTTTCCCAAAGTAATTCTGTTTGAAAATTAAATAATATTGTTGCCATTTGTAAGTATTAAGACAAGTACCTTGAAAGGGAGGATGTGTTCAAAAAATAACATCCAGTTCCATTGCTTGACTTTTTTCCTTGCTAGAATTTAATGAATTCTTCATTTGCTATTATAAACTAAATATTTCCTTTGAGCCCAATTAGCATAGCTGAAAGAAAAAGCAAAGCAAGGCAGTGTTCAGCATGCGTCAATGCAATGGAAAAATCAGTTCTTTTATTCGAGCTTTAATAACTGCAGCTTGATTAGAGAGGAAGAAAAAGCTATGAGAGAGAGGTGGGGGGGATAAGAAGGCCTGCCAAATTAGTTCTATAAGAATTCTCAACCTGTCTGCTCTCTGGCTTACTATTCAAATGCTAATTGAGCCTTTTTGTAAACAGAATGGGTAATCACGGAAGACAAAAACAGACACAGAAAACAAATGAAATATCGCACCTTATCCAAACCAGCACAAAATTGCACTGATGAGCTTTAGAAGTCTTAAAATTTTGTGTCTTTGGTCTCTTTAAAGAACATAGAAAAGCATATAATTAATATAATAAAGTAAAATATAACATAATGAAATAATAAATAATAAAGAGCAGTTCCTTTTGAACAATGAAACCAGCCATGTTATAATTAGATAAGAGGATTTATATTCTCAGCTATAAACATGAAAGTGGACCATGAGACCGGATAAAGGCAAGGTTTTAATTCTTAAAAATTAATTACATGGCATTATTGTTATCAGTACACAGGATGCATTAATTATACAATTAATAATAAGATGAAAGGCAAATTTTTTTGCAACTTGAAATCACTTGGGGACATTTAGTTTTATACAAGAATTGTCCTTCAGGCATTTCTATAATCTTGTTACTATGCAAAGTCAAGCCCTTAAACCTGTTAGTGGAAGTAGTGGATGGTATTAATCTCTCTTAATTTAGACTTCGTACTTACACATATTGCAGCAAATTTTAGATACCCCCTGTAATTGGGGTCTAAGGTGTAACAGATTTATTACAAGCTCTCCTCATAAAATAAACTAAGGACTAATATTGCTAGAAACAGAGTACATCCAATATGCAATCAGGTAACGGTGGCTTCTCCTACAGAGAGCTGCCACAATCTCTTGTACAAAGCACTGATAATGTCAATAATTAACTCAAGCTTTCCTATGAAGTTTTCCATTTCTGCAGAGAGGCAGAGCTGGGCTTTGTGCTCAGCAGAGGAGGAATGTGTCCACAAAAACTGAGGTATCAGACCTCCACTCACTGTTTAATCTCACAGCTCCAAGCACATACCTTCTAATCCCACAACTGGACCATTTGCTAGTCCCAGCCTTGCTCAAATCAGATTCCAAACACTTGAAACCATATCACGTGCAAAAATAATTGCCATAATAATTTTTTACATATATACACACAACATCACAACAAGGCAAGGCCTCCCTTAGAAAGGCCACATTTGACTGCTAGCAGGCCATCAGAAGAACACCAGAGAGTCTGGACACCCCCAGATGTGCTCCAAAGGGGCAGGTATGGACTCTCTGCACAGATGTGTGGGTGTACCAGGGAAGACCTCTTAGATTTTTGGACAGAGGCATTGTAACACCACTGCATTTCTGTTCCTATTTTGTTTTCTGTTAGATCTGCATGAAGAAACACCCTTACCATCCATTTTAACTTGTAAAGAATTATTTGGCAAATATCACTTATTAGGAAAATAAATCTTCTGCACTCTGTATAAGGTTAATGAATACAATGTTTAGCAGCATTTGACCCCATTAAACTGCCAACATGGGCTCACATAGGAATTCAGAGAGGAGTGGATGTCAGAAAAACAGAGGTTCATCTTTCAGCGTAAACCTTTGAAAATTAAGACCCTTTAAGAACACAACCCTGTGTTACTACCACTAAGTAATTATTTCCAAGTGTTATGTTGCTCTTCTGTAACATTTTGGTCTTAATTTCCCTTCATATATCGTTCCAAATTATGGCCATATGGGAGAAATGCACTTTATTTGCCAGTCACTTGCATGTCAGGTGTGTTCACTGTGACACTTCCTCATGGAGGAGCTCACCTTCCTTTCATTTTGATCTTCCTCCTCCATATCCTGTCGGGGTCAGCTCTGCAGCTGAGGAACACCAATCTGATAGGCACCTATTGTGAGACTGTTCATTTCTGCTGTGCTTTTTAATATAAGCTGTATTTTGATTTGTTATTATTTTTATCAGCACAGTCCCTTGGGAACCCAAGGAAGGGACAAGGATCTCATTGTCCTCAGCGCCGTTATCTGGGAACAAAGCGCCTCTATCAACCACACAATCTTCATTGCAGAAGATGAAGGGTTTGCTTTCCTCTTTGTTTCATTGAAGGGTATTATTTAGTTAGACTTCCTGGAATATTGAACAGCATTTCTATACAACAGGGCCATCAACTTACAAATAGACTGAAAAAAATGTGTCCTTTTCTATAATCAAGATATGCTGATATTCCTTTGGACTAGCTGGCCAATTGGCCAGTGTTCAAATAGGAAGTCAAGTAAGACAATCAAAGTTTTTCATTAAAACCTTTGTTCTTTGTGCCTTGCTAATAAAAAAAGATCAACATTCCATTTTCAAACTAGCTATAGTTATATAGTTAATAGTTAACTATTATTAAGTTGCAATATTAGAGTAGCACCACGTAATAACAATTAGTACCAAAAGCTCTTTTTAAGAACTGGGTAATAAGGAAAAAACCTGCTTTCACCTGAAAGAGTTTAGACTGCATACTAAAAGAAAGAATTCAGCATCTAAGTATTATTAAGAAACAGCAGAAGTCTAGGAGATTCAACCTTTGTGGCCACAGATCAGCAAGGTACATGACCATGAGTATAACAACTCTCTGAGCTGAAGTCCTCAACTTACATGATTTCCTGCATTTTGTAGTATAAGACCATATGAAAGACAGTGGGAAAGAAAAGAAAGGTGACAGAAGTAAGATAATTAAAATAGTTACTTAAAAGAAAAACACCAACAATTATAAAGCAGCCCAGAGCTATGGGGATTTTTTTTCTTTAGCCTGTTGACAGAACCTCTTGGGAAGTTGGGAATCACATAATATTATTCCTCACTTGTCTCTATGATCTCATAGCCACTGTGGGCCCATCTTGAGTGTTTGGTAATACTGCACATTCCCAATAACTTGTGCTGAAAGAAGGCATTGCTCGGAATGTCGCTCAGAACACAGTCCTGATCCTTCCCAGAAACTGACTTTTCAAATACAAAGAGCTTCAAGCTGCTGTGGTTTATTCTGTTTTCCTCTCACTCACCATCCATTTTGCTTACAAACAGTTGTTTGTGAACGCTACATAAGTCAATCTCCTGAAAACTAGGGCTATCTGCTATTTCTGGAAGTCTTCAACGCCAGCGGGAAATACTTGAAATAAAATATGACATTACAAACAGAGCAGAGAATTTAACAGGGGTTTTTTCTTAACCTTTCTCCTGTTTTGACTATGACAACGTGGTGCAAAGATTAGAGCTTAAAATCCTGCTTTGCATATTCATATATGTGTGCATGTTTTTATATGTATACACACACTTAGGAATGTGAAATGAGATGAAAAGCAACACAAGACCAAGGCAGGTACAGGTCAGGGTGTATCTAAGCTGAGACCAGCCTTTGTTTTTATGTAGCTTTTAGAGTTCTTTAGATTCAAGGTTTGTGCTCGCTCACACGTGGTCTCACTGTGAATTTACTGAGCAACCAGATACAAATGAAATATTTCTAAACCTTAGTAAATCTTAGAATTGGTCTGAGTCCTCAGGAGAAACCTTCTATGAAAAGCTGGCATTTTTCTTTTTTCTGAGTTTAATTGGAACTATTTTGCATGTTACACTAATCACCCCTTTGGGAGAACAAAAGACAAAAACTCTGCCAGCAAAACTCTTTTTTTTTTTGAGATCTTGATTTGTCAGACACTTGTACTTGCAAGCTACCACAGTTCTATCCCAGACCAGAAACATTAATTTGTGAAGTTCATAAAAATTCTATATTTCAAGCTAAGAACATGACACTGGTATCATTTACAGTAGAATAAACCCAAAATAGCTTTGCTGAAATCCATAAGGCTACAGCAAAATATGACTGACGGAAGAGTGACATAAATCAAATTTTAAGCTTCTCCTGTAAAGTTGAAACAGTCTCACCTCCTGAAATAATTCATCCAAACTCACAAAATGCAATGTTGTTTCTCTTCTGGCTGTCCTAGAAGACAGGTACTCAGCACAGGGCAGAGCCAGGGGAGCATTCATTTCTCCTGTCACGCTACTCCGGAGTTTGCTCCAACTATTCATCATTCCCTGTTTGTTAATCTCTGTGTGTCACGCCGTGTCCCACACAATAGAGAAGGCTAATTATGCTCTCAGTAACGAGCAGTTTGTGTGAATTGTACATGACTACAGGAATTGTTAATGCTGAAAGTCAGGAAAGTTTGACTGACTGTGACATGGTACTTGACAGAACTGCAAACGTTGGGAACAGGAAATGAACAAAGATGAATACCAAATACTTTACACAAAACGTGCTAACAGACAATCTCACACAGACAGCAAGATCTCTCCTCCAGTGAGACAGAACTGACAACAGTAATAGACATTTTCTAAATATTCATTTAAAGAATATTCTATCCATCAAGGGTTGGACTTGATGATCTCGGAGGTCTTTTCCAACCTGGTTGATTCTATGATTCTATGTAGATTTTTCATTAGAGGAAGGGGTTAGCAATACAAGATATAGACGTCTTGGTTAATTTTAAGGTAATTGTGAACAAGGTGTCTGTGACAAGAAATTTGATTCTGAAAGTTATTCCCAGTAGGGATAGAGCAAGACACTCATGGCATGTCATCTGAAGTACTCAGCACAGTTCTGATCACCCCAGCAGGAAAAAATTCAATTTTAAATAAACTTGGTTTTATTACAATAATAACAAGGGAACAGGCACTGTTGTGCACAATAACAGTGTACTTGAGAAAGGTAAAGTCTCAAAGAAAAGATGATTAGATGTACAACAGAGAGGATCAGTGCACACGAGAAACAGGAAACAATACTGATGTGTAAGACCACAAACTGGGCAAGTAACCTGAAATCTTATTAAAGCCAAGCCAGTCTTGTAATGAGGAAGTGAATTCAAACCACTGAGGAGTAAACTTGCAGAACAACCAAACCACCCTCTTTTTGTTCAAACTGGAAAAAAATAAAATTGCAGGAAATTTAAGGACTTTATTCAAGTCAAATGGAAACAACAATCACTTTCTAGTCTTATGTTCCTATTTAAGATGAGTATTTAGAACTCAGTTTAATATATCTGAATATTATTTAACAAATTTGAGTATTATTTTATTTATAATATTTCATTATTCTTTCTTCCTATTTATAATATTTCATTATTCTTTCTTCCTATTTATAATTTTTCATTATTCTTTCTTTCTTAAAAATAAAAGCAGTTATGACACAGGATATGTCAGGGAATGACAAAAGACAGTTCAGAAACAACACTGTTTTCTGCTATTTTCTCCTGACTTCTGAAAAAATCATTTCAAATCACTGACTTTGATCCCAGTATTTGACCAGTATGTCGTCCACTGGGGGTGAGGGACAGTTTATTTTCCCCTGAATCCCCATTTTTTTACCTATTTTCCTTGTGTTCTTTGCACAGCCTAATTTGGGACTCCCATGCAGTAGCAGACAGGTTTCTCCCAAATCATTCCATTTTTCTCAGCTACCACTAGTGAGCCAAACAAGATTCAGACATCCTCAGCCTTATTCATCCCCCTAAGAGAGAGGGGTTTATTCCTCAATAGCAGGTTTGGGTAAATGCTGAAGTGTAGCCTCTCTTCTTGTGCTCTTCATAAATTGAAACCCTGTCAGCCTGCACTGAAAAATTTCATTTTAGCATTTTCTAGTGTCGATAAACACCTGAGAGGGATCACATCACTACAACCCCATCCAGGCTCTGAGAGGACAGAGAGGGGGCAGCTAATAGAGTGTTAATACCTCTAATATATTTTTCCCATTTGGCAGGGTGATTCCAGGCTCTCACCAGAGGAAAGCTGGCTTAGCCTCTCTTCATGGAACAGGCAAAGCTGCAAACCTTTCCCACACTTCCCAGCCAGCAGCCAAGGACAGTGGGAGCTGCAGGGAGCCTGCTCTGCCTTTGTGTGCACTGACGTACCAGGGAGTTCAATGTGCCCCCAGTGACTGCAGGGACCCGAAGGAGCTTTTAACATCAGGCTCTTCCAAAAGTTATACATTCATAACCACAGTGAAATAATTCATGTTACCAGTAATTGCTAGCAAAAGAGGTCTGAACAATGCACGAGCCCTCTCTAAAAGCATCTGCTGCCATCCCTGGTGTCAAGGGCTGGCCTTGCACTTACTTTTGCAACAAAAGTGTGTTTTCAGAAGACAGGATTTTCCAGCTAATGCTGCGGGCAACAGAGCTGGTAATAGAAGAGCCCCTCCTGCTCGTAAGACATGGAGATGGCTTGGAGACAGCACAGCAACGCAAGAACCGACCACAGCTCTGCTGATGGAGGGGTTTCAGCCCCCAGCACAAATAGTTTTCAGAGAGGATGAAGACAACTGAGGTCACTGGGGTCCCACCTGAATCCAGGTGTTCCTACAAACTGAGACTGGAATGCAGGAAGGACACTCCTTTTGAGAGACTGAATATATACAGTCATATTTGACCTCAGAAAATGATAAAGGCAAAGAAGAGCTGCACAAAAATGACACCATCATTATGGTACCAAAGTCATTATGCCCTATATCTGATTTATGTATTTATAGGAGTCACTAGGAAAGAAAGAAGACACCAAATCCTGATACTCTGAACAAGAACACAGCTCTTTTTATGGTGTAGAATCAACAATGCTGATCGTTTGCTGAAGAGTTTGTTACACAAAAAAATGGAGCCTCATCTTGATGCAGACTTTGATGTCTGTGCTGAAATCCAGAAATACTTCCCTTCCAGCAATGAACAGGAAATAAAAGAGGAGCATTGGGAAACATATTTCAAAATTAATAATGTTTCAAAGCTTGTCTCTGAAACTCTTTACAAAACGAAATTTATTTAATTTTAAAAACTGAAGAGAAGAAAATTAAAGTTTTATTGAATTAATAAAATTATCTCCATATGAGCAATTTCAAGCCCACTTTTAAACAATCTTATTTTGATGGAAAAAAGAAAGGCAAATTAAAAGTCTTAGACTAATACATACTTATTTAAAAGCACTTTTTAGTTCAGCCACTGATCTAAAAGTCAATATTTCACTCAGCTCTAGGACCCGAAGAGAACTGTCTCAAGTATTTGCCCAAAGGACTAAACAAAATCACTTGTATAATTAATGTGATTTTCTAAGAAGAGTAGACTCAATACATTTGAGAATACCAATGTCTCTTAAGACAGGAGGTTTCCTCACAAGCTCATCTTAAGAAGATTTCTCTGTACTTCTTTCCTATGCATATGTGTTCCAAGAAGCTTTTAATGAGCTTCACAGAGTTACTAGAGAAAAAAAAGTAGTCTAACTACTTACTTTCTAGTTCTCTATTGAATTTCTTATTAATTAACATATAAATGCTCTGTTTTCTTAAATTTAACTTTAAAGAAAGCAAAAGAACTTTTCAAATTAAGTAATGAGACAAGAATGTTAACAGCTTTTTTCATTCTATTAATTCATACACACACTAAAGTTTCTGAGATTTTTAAGAAGCAAGATGGGAAAGATAGCAATGACAATGTTTCTACTTTTAAAATTAAATCCACTTGACAAACTAAGCTCTTTCTTCGCCGGTTCGTTTGGAATTTTTTATCCAACAGAAATTGTTGCTTTTTGGTTTAATCATACAAAAGGTTTAAAGCACAGACTCAAACCAGTAAATCTTTATGGTGTTGTATCCAGCTATGGTCCTTCACTGGAACAGCAGCAATAATCCTAAAGATGGCTACTGGAATCCAACCCTGCCACCAGTCTCCTTATCACTTGTACTGTCTTGCAGCCACATGCAGTAAGCATTACCCTTATAATTTTTTTCTTACTTGCTGTTTGACTGGGACCTGCCCAGACTTTGTTTCTCTCTATTGGCTGCCAACCACTGCATCACCTTCCACTGTTAAAGACCATGTACATTAATAAGCACATATCAAAATCTTGTGGCCTCAGCTGCCCAGAAATCCCTGCTGGCAGCTTTACAATTGCTTGGTTACTTCAGAAACTGCTACAGTTCCTCTCAAAATGTACCTGCACCCCTTGAAGTTCTAACTAGGACAAAGGATGCTGTAAATAAGATGCCCAGGGACATATTTTTCTAATTGTTTCTTAGTTTACACTATTTCCTCTATTTACCTTACTTGACAGAATAATCCTTGTTTCTAGACTGAAGCTACTTGCAGAATGTAGTGACCAGAGTGTCCCACGATCAGTCAGCTTGAGCAGATAACAAAAACTGAACACAGCCATCTCAACTTCCCTTTGTTTCTGAGATTAAAATTATATGCCCCCAATTTCCTTCCAGACTTAGGACAAATGACATGAAGCAACACTTCCAGTCAGCACAACACTTACAGATAAAAGAAAACAGAAGCAACAGAGCATAAATCAGTTTAGGCTAAAGAGAAGACAAGTTTTTAGCTAAACGAAGCCAATGCACAAAATCTGTTGGGGCAGGAGCACCAATAAAGCATTTGGGATCTGGTTTCATATGCATGTGAATAACAACCACACGTGAGGAGTCTTAGACACCCAGATTCTGACAAAGAATATCTTTCAGGTCACCATACAAGCTGTTCAATATAAAGTTAATGTCTGTAAAAAAAATGTGTTTACATGATACTAAAGATTGAAATATACCTTGAATGTGCTATAGTGCCTTGGTATAGGAAAAAACCAGATGGAGTTTTCTCTACTCAAACCTCAGCTTGAAAGACACAAGCCTTGCAGAGCTGAAGCTTAGTTGGTGGTGCACTTCATGTCCTTCATGTAAAATATTCTGTCACTTTTAATTTTGTATCTTGTTTACTTTCTCTCTTACAAAAGAACTGGGACTTGTTTTTAGCAGCTCTGATTAAGTTTCTATTGATTTTTGAGATAGGAAATGGAACTTTCAGATTTCCCACATGAATTTAAAGCAAGTCAGATATTAACCTCGAGGTAAAACATCTGCCGTGACATTCAAAGAATAGACAAGTACTATCTTACTGAAAACAGCATCTGTGCTCAAAGCTCAGTGCCTGGGATTTGGAATTTGAGAACAATGAAAGCAGTAGGACTATATTTTTACGTGTGTAAAACCACACAGAAACACAGCCACGTTTATTGAAATTCACATTCCCTCAGATGTGCATTATTGCACATACATGAAATCCCTTTACATACACACAACTTAGCAATAGTTAAGTGAGTTAGAGATGGTGTCAAGGGGAATTATGAAGAATGTGAAAGCCAAGCAGAGCTGGAAAGGCTTGGTTTTTTATATCACTGTTATTGTATCTAACCATATAATGGGTATTTATTATTTTTGAGGATCAATGTCCCCTTTCTCATCCTGTAACAACTGCCAATATGTACATACATTTTGTAGGTTAAAACTTTCATTATCAAATATATCACTGCTAAAGATAACATAAAATAAATGTACATAACAATCTGAAATATATACCATATGTAACACCCACTGAGCTGTAAACTATCACCTTCAGGTCCATGGACTGCTTTTACCCACCATGGTAGTTTTCCTTAAGCCAGTTGTTTGGAGATGTATGTGATATTGTTGAATGCTTCCAGACTAGGAACACTGGAATATCCTTTTTCCTATCAACACATTACAATCTTATTTGGTGATTGCCTCTGTAAAGATTGCAAAGCAACTGTAGGGAGACAAGATCTGCTTAAGCAGCAAAAATATTTTAGGAAAGGTGGTTTCCACCTGAACACCTGTGTGGTGTTGACATTTACAGAAAAAAACCCTACACCTTTCCATTTGCAGAACTAACAGAAATCAGTCTTTGAGCAATGAGAGTCAGTCATTTTGCCTTTCAAAACACTGGGAACTCCTCTGAATTCGCCAAAAGAAGCAATCAGCATTTTCCCCTCTACAATGGAAGACAATCCCTGGAACATAACCTATAGGTGCACAGGAATGTACAGAACATTAGCACGCCACAAACCCATATTCTGCAGGAGACATATATTGAACAAATTATATATTGACCCAGTCACAGGTGTGAAAATAATTGAAGACGAAATCATCACCTCTTCCTTCAGCAGGTTTTTTTGTTAGCAATGTCTACTTCTGCCTATAGGACCATCTTCCTACCACTTTTCTCCAGCTGTCACAGAACATTCCCCCTGTTTCTATATGCACTAGAAACACATGAGTCTTTGGAGCAGGCAGTTGGGTTTACCAGTTACTACTGGGATCTACTGAAGCTGAATAAATACAGCCAAAAGAAATAAATAAAAACAAACAAAAATAATGCTGGTTTAAATCTTCAATTGAATTAGACTGAGCCACATTTGAATTGCACATGTGAGCAGCCCATTTATAGTCACTTCTCGTGAGCATTCAGTTTAGAGGCACAGATGTTCAGGGAAAATACATTTTAATCTCAGGATGAGATCATTTAAATATGGCCTTCTGTGAACATTCATACCAGTCAGGGAACAAGAAAAACACCAATCAAATGATATGACTACTCATTTCTAAGTTGTGCACACATATGTATTTGAATTTCAGATGCTAATCTGAAAAAAGTGTCTCAAAGGTTTAAGGAACATTCAAGAAAAGGGCTGCCTGTTCATGGAAATTTTAATAATGGCAAAAGAATCACCTGTGTTCACATGAAAGGCTCAAAGCAGATCATCAGAACAATTTCGAAAAAAAGTATTTAGAGAAAAACTGTCCTTAATGGAGAGTTTTATTGAATGGACAGTTTTATGGAATCTCTGGTTAGACTAAAATACTTTGATGTTTAACTATGTTTCTAAAATAGCAGATACTCAAACAGTAATGAATGAAAATTTACAAAGAAATTACTCAATGGGAATGAAGATTAATAACTGGATCCACTGGCAAATCATCTTCCACAAACGCTTTTCAGGCTGGGGTGATTCAGATGCTTTGACTTTCTTGTCTAATGAATCTCACCAGTAGCTGACAACTAACCCCTTTCAACAGAGAATTTCCCACAGAATCATCCTTTTCAAGGGAGCTCCCTGCTCTCCTGCTCTCAGCAGGCTGAGGTTACAGGTGTCTGCAGTTAAAATGGGCTGGTTCAGAACTGCCACCACTTCCTATTTCTCCTCTGGGAGTGCAGCCAAACTACTCCGAGACCACTGCTTGCCCCATGAACTGTCACACTGAAATCTGTAGGATGCACTGGAGTCGTTTTAGATAAGTGTCAAAAAAGAGACAGAAGGCATAAAAGTAGAAAGAAGACAGAAGTACTCCTTTGCTAAAAGCTATTTTCCATGACACATGGCAAATATCTGTTTCAAGTGTAAAGAAGTTGGAAAACACTTTTAAAGAATCGGCATAAAATGTAAAGTGTATTTTGAAAAAAACATATTACAATATAAAATATGGGAAAAATAAACAAAAATATGTCTGTCTGTCTGTGTGGAAGCTCATTTAGTTGCATTCTGAATATGAAGCCACCAGAGCAATCCTCAGTTCATTTGCCTTTCTTTCTTTTCTGTAAATAGGCACAAGTTTAATACCTGAAGGTATTGTTAAGCCTCAGGTTTGGAAAGTGTTGTGTGATCTTCAAACTGTGATTTCTAGAAGTGGTAGAACCACTGTTGTCATTTTACTTCCCTCGACTTCACAAAATATTAAAATGTACTGTTGTGCAATGTAGATCATTGTGTTAATTAGATGGAGGTTGATTCTGATCAAAGCTGATTTTATACAGACTTTCATGCCCTTCCAACATCTTCTGACAACTTTATTTTCAGAGAATACAGTAATGTTCCTAGGAATGGAAGATATTTCTGTTGTTAACCAAATTTATAGGAGAAAGTGCTGAGGTACTGGGACACGTTCAACTTGTTCAAATCACTGTAACTACTGGCACTATGCAAATTTTCACTCCAGGCATCATACTGTGTTTCTAAACTACTTTCCCAACTAATGGCATGGAGTGCTAGGGTAATCTATACCTGGGACAAAGACTAAATCAGTAGAGGTATCTAGCAGCAAGTTAATACAAAGTTATTTTCCAATCTCTTTTTGACAGTTTGTAAAGCCCAAAGTTACCTGATTAATCCATCGGGTACTATGTTCTTCCCCAAAGAAGGAACAAGATGCCTCTACTGAAAAAATCAATAAAGTGAAATAAGCATGATACTAAGGAAAGCCAAGAATTTTACTCTTAAATCCACTAGGAATAATTTAGGCTTATTTTTCCAAATAGTCCCACCAAGACCAAAACACTTGGTGAAATGAGAAATATTTTTGTGCTGCCTGTGGCTCCTTTTTGGCATTCACTTCCCAGAGATACAAACGGTAATTGAAGCTTCAGAAAAATCTGAAATGTGTTTTAAAGTCCTAAGTATGAATAAGAAAAAATACGCTGGATTTTGTTGCTTTAGTTCTTCCCAGAATGCTGCTATTTAATTTCATGCAAAGGAGGCATAAAACACTCTGCTCTTAATTAGTTCTTGATACAGCTTATCTGCTTTCATGAGGGTTTGTCAGCACAGCATGAATCAGAATCATTGGAGACCACTACTTAGCTTGAGTTTATGCATGATTTGTCTTTAAAAACAGATTGGTTTGAATTGTTGGATCGCAGAGTAATTGCAGACACTATTGACTTTGTGTAACAGGTCAAATGTGATTGGGATGCTCCCTTTTCAAGTGCAGTACTTATCATTGGGAAGACAAAGTTTCACATGTATTTAAGACCATAAATGGCACACATTTGCAGGGTTTTACGCTAGTAAGTTTGCAAGTCATTTATCAGTTGAAAACCAGAAATGGCAATCAAATACAAATGAGGAAAAAAACCAAATGAGCTTCCATTGCTGTGTTATTTTGTGCATTATAGATATTGCTAGCAGTAATCTCAAACTCCCAAAGTGCTTTTTAAAAGCATGATTAACTCTCCCAGCACCCTTGTGGAGAAGGTAAATATTATCTAAACATTTTACAGGTGAGGCTGACGCTGAACAAGGAGGCAAACTGGCTCAAGCAGTGCAAGGGGCTGTTTGGGAAAGCAAGAGGACAGTGGGTGAGGCTGTCACACTGCTCAGCCAGGGCAGCCCTGCCTGTCAGATCAGCTCCTGCACCGCCCACACACCTTTGCCCAGGACACTCTGCCACGGGGGACGCTCAGCACCCACACAGCTCAGGGTCGAGAAAGGATCTAAGGAATTCTACAAGATTATCTTTGCCTGCCTTAGGTGTGCTGTTAGCCTGTGGCCACTAACCAGCATCTGAATAGGAAAGTTTCATGCTCCAAAGTACCTGCTGTTCTTCCAAGAAGGGAGGAGAAGGACAAGTCCCCTCCCTCATGCTACAGAAGCACAACCAGGCAGCACCTCGCTCGTCTACTTCAATGTCACATCATTAGCTCTGCACATCTTGCCTGCTGTTGCTCAGGCTAACGGGATCTGCCCAGGATCAGAAAGGATTTTGCTTATTAATTCTCCAGCTAATCTAAACAAAATGAAGAAAAAAAATAGTCTTCCTTTTATATTTTCCCAGCCATATTTCGTAAACTTTAAGCATACGCAGGGGTTTGGAATACTGCAGTAATGGGAAAGGCATTTCTCCTGTGAGGGTTGTAGTTTCTTCCCAGGGAATCCTAAAGAGCTCTGCGTTCATGGGCATGATCCTGCAAGCTCTGGGCATGAAGAACTCCCTGCAGCTCCAGTGGGAGTTCTGCTTGAGAGGTTTTGAAGCTTTTAACAATATTAGACTGTAACAGCCCCCTGAGGAGCCTGTGAACATGCCAGCCAATATGGAGCACAGCAAACCACTGCTCTTATATAATGTGTCACAGCCGCTTTTATCCACCCAGAGTAGACAGATTATTTGAGAATGAGTCAAACTACACACACACAACCACTGCCAAACATCCAACCTCAGGAATTCCACCACTGGGCAGTGTAAGCTCTGACGTGTGTCATTATGTTCTTTGTCAGACACAATGCAACAGGGACGTGAAATCTGGGGCGCTGCTAAGTGCGACTGCTTTTGAAGCAAGAAATTAAACAGTAATCCTAGCATTTGACTAGGGTAAAACTCTATAATAAAGCATAAAACCCTGGCAATAAGTACAAGCACACTTGTATAGCTGTGGGGTAAAACCAGTTGCAAAAGGTGGGTACATATGCATTTCACAAAATATTATTTAAACTTTGAATTTAGATATTTCAGACACAAAAAATTAAATTACATTAACATAAGCTCTACAGTGCTGCACCATCATGCTTTGTGTTGTCAAACACAGCATAAGACTGCAGGGAAAAGGACAGTGTCACATAGAAAATAGGATGATGCCATTATGTAATTTTGATTTATTAATAATACATACCTATTTGTTATGCAATTAAAGGTTGTATAAACATGAAAGTACAGGACAGATGAACTTAACTTGCATGAGCAACTTCCATTATGATATTTTCCAACTTACACTGTGTGATTTTGTAAAGCAAATAATTTTCTTTAAATTTTAGTTATATGCATATGAAATGTAATATAACAAAATATGCTCAGAATATAAGAAAAAAACTTTAAAAGAGACAATTAAATTTGCAGAGAATGAAAGAATATTTTGTCTTTTAATTATGAAATAACTTCTTAAATTTACCAGACTAGAAATCAAATTGGAATACTAGATAATTGGTTTTGTTTTTATTACTAATACTATTGTTAATAGTATTATTTTAACCTGCACGGTTTTTTTCCTCTCCTTGATCTACAAAGCAATCAGATTCATAAAATGCTAAGAACCAAGAGAAAAAGCATCTCACACAAAAGTTTAAGAAGACTCCTCCTGTTTTGCTTTAGAACTCCATAGAAGTTGTGGAGAAGACAAAGAGAGCAACTTTCTCCTGAGCTGCTCAGTGCAGTTTTCCAACAAGTGCAGCCAGTGCTGCACTGAGCAGATGTTACACCGACCATCATTCCCAGTTAGTGGAGAACCCTCCACATGGGGCACCTGCCCTTTCCAGCAAGAGCCAATCCCAAACAGGAGAGAAGCTCACAATGTTGTCCCTAATCAGTCATGTGCTTGCTGATGATCACATCTTCAAACACTTGTAACTGATTTTTTTTCCCCATCTTTGTGCAAGAGCTTCTCACTAAGAGCTGTTTAGCAACGAATCCACAAGGTCATCTTTAACAGGAAAGTAATGGACTAATTTGAAAGCCGAAGCCCAAATATTTGCTTGTAAAAGGTACGTGGCCAATTGTCAACTTTGTAGCTTTGAGATAAGGTATCTGTTTTGATAGCTTAGAGTCTCCAAACTATAGACGAGCACTGAAAACTGGAAAAAGCAGCATTTCCACTCGGGAGCTCACACAGGGTGGGAGCTCATTGGGAGCCCTTGCTGAGGTTCAGCCTACTCCTTGTCAGGCTGGTATTTTGACAACTACATTCCACATTGAGGGAATCTGAGAATTTACCATCTACTGTCTAATTTCTCAAAGTACTCATTTCAATGGAATCATTGCCTAACAGTAGAAGAACAGCCTACACTGCTGGAGCGTGTTGCTCTGTGGGGATGCATAAAGGAATTACTGATTTTCCAAGGACACGGTGACAGTAACTTTGAGAAATCACATACATTTCAAATTGATACGGGTTTGGGCTCTTGACTACTGATCAGATTAACTGTCCCTTTGTTCAAACTTGTATCATCCTTTTTAACTACCAGAGGGCAACAGTATGAATCAAGGCACAATTCACACTTTGCTATTGTCTGAATGGCTGGGTTTTGTTAATAATGCACAGTCTGGCTCAGGGCATTGGTATTTCATCATATTTAGCTGCAAATAACATTGCATGGGCATGGAATTCTTAGAACTGTGCTTTAATTTGGTCCACACAAGGATCAAAAATCCCTGCAAATTGCTATATTCATGTACAGCTCATGTTACAACCTGCATGAAATACACACTTTTGTAGAACACATAAACCTACCTAATAAAGCTAAAGCAAAAGAGCTTTCTAATTGTATTAGAGTATTTAATTGAAGTGTTATCTATTGTTAAAAGAGTTAAACAGTTCATAGTTTCCCCTAGAAAGAGAAACAGCAATACACAGAAGTTACAATTTAGAAAGGATGATTTTTTTAAAAAGCAGAAAGGTATGGTGTAAGATGGATTTAACCACTGAGGCTTGACGCTATACTGCTTAGATTCATTTGTTCCATGATAAAGAAGGAATCTGGTTATGTGCATTTCTCCAATAATTGTGTAAAACAATGCATCAGTGCAGTCAGTGAGAGTTTTCCTGTCAACTTGGAGCCAAGATTTTACCAGTTGTCTCTGCAACTGGGTACATGGGCTATGTAATGTCTCTTTTCTAGGCAAAAATATTTGAAGTACTTCATTCATGGTCTGCCAGCTTGTCACATATCTGCCACAGATATAGGAAATATATATTATTTACATTTTTAGCCTTTAGATCATGCAAGTACTGTTACTGGCAAACTCTGACTGCAGAATGAAATGTAGGAAGACAAATAACATACCTTCTATTTTCCCTGACAGCAAACTGCAAGGACATATAAGTTAAAAAACAGATTACATTCCTAAATATTTGACAAGCATTATTAAAATATTTGACTCAGTATTCAAATAGTTAATGATGACTGCTGACCCACACTAAACTTCTCTGCCTTGTGTCAACTGGCCTTTCTAATGGTATCATATAATA
This sequence comes from Chiroxiphia lanceolata, assembly GCF_009829145.1. Taxonomy (NCBI): domain Eukaryota; kingdom Metazoa; phylum Chordata; class Aves; order Passeriformes; family Pipridae; genus Chiroxiphia; species Chiroxiphia lanceolata. The sequence goes on from NC_045651.1 coordinate 6,578,452, forward strand.
TTCCTTCAATACAGCAAAAAGAATACAGTAATTTAGTGCCATGACAGCTCTGTCTGCAGGTACTTCTGCTATAGACCAAAGACCTGCTTTTCATGGTTGTCATTATTTATCTCAGTTAAAATCCTCACTGGTTTAGTAACATATATAGAAAATGTGCTTGTACCTGTATGATGAGAAGAAAATTAACCACTGGCCAAATGAAGGCTGTGTAATGCCAAGCACATCCCAGCTCACTCACTGTTCTATGCAATAAGGTGCTCCTTACAGGCAGAATCAAAATATTTTTGCATGGGCATCATTTTGTGGTGAACTGGTGATAACAGCATTTTCCTTCTCCTGTAATGATCAAGGCAAAGTTCTTGTTACTGATTAAAGTCTGTAAGCTGCCTAAATTATTCCAAGGAGTACAGGAAAGTTCTGATGATGTCCTTCTTGAGGAAGAACAGAAAATAACTCAAATGAACACATAGATGTTATTTTATATATCTAGTTATATACAAATTTAGATATTATCAATGTGCTTGAGTCTGCAGTGTACACACACTCCTTTGAACCACAGAAATTTCATTTGCCTTCTTATATGTGGTTGTCTCAAATCTTCCAGTCTGTTTTAGAATGGTTTTGCCACAGGACTGATAGTTAGACCATCTGGCTACAGCTTCTTCTTTGATTTTTTTCTCCAGGTTTTCTTCCAGATTTCTTCTAAAATTAGGCTCTTTTTTGGCTGATTCATCTCCTTTGATTACAAATCAGTATTTAGTAGTACAGTCATGACTCTGCTGTTACCTGTGGCCTGAGAAGATCAATAAGAGGAAAGGTGTTTCCCTATTGGAAGGCTCCCAAGAGAAGTTATTTTCTCATGCACCCCAGACCCGAACCCTTTGCTGTTTTCCAAAGCCTGTACCAGGTATGTGACGTGTCTCCTGACTCTCAGTTTAGACATCAAACATACTCTATTACCTTCTTTTGCAAGCTGAAGAACATCACCAGTGAAAGGTCCAGATTCAGCTGTCATTTGATAACACATAATTATACAGGGCTTGAGCTAAGATTTTTTTTGAAGGACTATTTCTAATCAAACACACAAGGAGTACAAAGGTAAGAAGCCTTCTCTTGGACATGAAAAAGTTAACTGAGGAAATCCAGAATTTAATCTGTGCAATCTCACATGGCCTTATTTTCTGATGCTACTTAAGTGAAAACTGAAGATCAGACTGAAAACCAGATAGCAGCACATATTATAAAGGTAGTTGAGAGAAGAATTTTAGATAATACGCTTATTTGAGAGTAAGAGCATTTTGTTGCTGGGAGTCATCCCTTATTATTGCTAAAATGTCCTCTGTTGTACACGAATAAACTCCATCTAAACATATCATTAATAGCAACACAACTTAGGTCTTCTACAATTTTCTTCCAGCATACTGTAGGTTTCCATCTAGAACATGGCATGAAGAAAAATGAAAGCTTTGTGCAGTATAATAAACATTTCCATAGTCTATATAGTATTTCTGCTTTACATCATGTTTCATTTATCAACCTGAATTAGGCTTTTGAAAGAGGAAAATGCAGCTTTGCAGTTCAGTACCTTTTCTAGTCTTTTCTTGCAATAACAAAATTGCTTAATGTCATTTCAAGTTCATCCTGTTCCATGCACACATGTACTCAGAGCTATGGGTAATTCACTTACACAGTTCAACATCTCCTTTGTCACAGATGGTAAATGTGCAGATTTTTCCCTCAAGGAAAGAAACTCTTTTATAAAATAATTGTATATTCTGCTCATTTTTTTTCTGTCACTGATGCTCTTGTATTGTTATTATACCCTGTCAAGCTGGTAATTAGCATTCAGGCTCCATCTGACACAAACACAGCTCTCAATCCTCCTTAAAAATCCCTTAGGACACACATGATAAGTAAAATAATGTAAGCCACGAAGGGGGGAAAAGTACTAAAAAAGAAGAAAAGAAAAAAAGAAAAAGAAAAGGCAAAAGAAAAGGGAAGAACGAATAAAAAACATGAGACAGTGAATAACCACAGGCTGCTTTTGTCGTGCAGTCAATGCATTGCTCTTGTTCAGTGAACTGCATGGAGCTAATCCTACTGTGTGGAATAAGCTTTCAGAATGCTACAGCTGTCTTCCTGCAGTTGTCCTTTGCTTTTCCTACACAAAGATCTAAATACTCTTCCCATTCTCACCTTTCTCCCAAACTTCTAAGGCATGCAGTGTCCCTGGGTTTCCCTCTTTTACTCACAGTGATTGACCCTCCTCCTTTTTCAGGTCTCTCCAGGGGACAAACATTTCCTCTTCCAGATCAATTCTTTCTTGAACACTGTCACATGTGATACTTAAGGTATCATAGTGTTCTGAACTATTCTAACGGGACTGTATTACTCTTGGTAAAATGATAATGTCTCCTTAAACTTGTTCACCTACCAGAATTCTCTCATATTCAGTGACAATGCTATCACTAGAAATAAGAAGAAAAAGAATTTTTCTTGCAGTTCATACAAGATCCTCCTTTTCAGCAATTTCCCCTTCAAGTGACTGGTGTGATCACACATTAGGTCTAGCCCAGGAATTATGTAAGACTAGTACCATCACATAGTTAATTTTTCGTTGAAGCTGTTCCCTCACTTGTGTTTTCATGTGAGACAGACTGGCACCACACTCACACTGTGTCACCAACCCATCTTATATGAGTGGATGACTCAGTTTTCTGCCTTCATATTCACACAGCAACAGGAGAGACAGAGCAGTAACTCTTACTGAAGCTGATGGTTTAATATCAGCACAGTGTCCTAAAGTTACTACGGAAACGACAACAAAAAGAAGCTTACACCTCGATATCAAATTAGGATGAAAGATTGTGAGGCAGAGACCTCAGAAGTCCAATGGTTCACATCAGTCATGTAACAAGGTGGAGAGTGACCTCATAAAGAACCGTGGCTTGATGTAAATCCTGAATATCTCTGAATATAAGAAATCTAAATTTTGTGATGTCAAAATAGGGTGTGTCCTCATACAAGCACAGGAAACTTCTGCCTTGATATCAGGCCAGCAATTTAAAGGTTCTGAACACTGACCTCAGATCTGTCTGTTGGCATAAGACTCACAAACCAGAGATGTCCAGCCAGGAGCAGCACAGCATGGTATGGCCTAGACAAGAAGTCAGGTTGCAGTGCTGTGTCTCAGAGCTCACAGCCATAGTGTTGGTACTGCACCCACCCAGCTACAGCTGAGCAGCTACTGAACACACAGAGAGTCCAGTATCAAACACTTTATGAGAGTCTCAGATATGACATCTTCATGCAAAAGCTACTCAGTTTGTTACAGAGATGTGTGCCTTAAAATAAGAATACCAAATTTAGGCTAATATTAACTAATGATCTGATCTGGCACTATATGCCTTGACATCAGTCTTAGATCCTAGAAAAACTCACTCAGTTTGCAGAATGGGTGTATGAGGCACCTGTCAGATCACTGACACCGAGGTGTTGAGTAAGAAGTCCCTGGAGATCTGTATTTGCACATTAGGTCTCCATAGCCAAGGGAACATTCCAAGTGTGAGTGCAGAGGAGTTGTGCTTTATTTCACTGCACAGACACACTGCCCCAGGCCTCCAGCCACAGGTTTATCCACAAGTGGCAGAAAATCGGCTGACAGACAGCACTGCTAAACAAGGGTAATTTCTAACTGTAAAATGCAGTCTTAGAATGATTCAAGTATTTAACAAATATTGGATGAGAAGAAATACCTCATTCAAAGTGAATTCCTGTAAAAGTGAGATCAGTGGGGGAATGACTACACCAGCCAATTCTGAGCACACCCAGCCCAAGCTGCACCATTTTCACTGTTTAATGGAGCCTTGCCTATCTTCTCTTGTTAACTGACTGATGCTGTGTGAAACACAACCTGTAACATTGAAATATCTAACACAACCACCACTGGACACAAGCAGCATCATACCAAGCAAACAAACAATAGAGTCAGCTAAAAATACTCCCCTAGACCTGTGTAAAAAAAAAGAAGTAGAAGAATAACATTCAAACCTTTTCTCTTTCTGCATGTCACAGACCTAGAAGCTTTTAGGATTATTTTGATAATTCACAGTGCTTTCTCCTCTCATAACTTCATCTTTTACTAGGTGAACCAAAGAGGAGGATTGGAGATTCTGTTACTCTGGAATTTATGGCTACAAGGAATTTAAACACATGGAAACCATCTGCTGCAGCACCCAAGAAGAAACTATTACATACCCAAATCAGGAAAAAAACCCGCAAGTGGTGCATTTTCTGCTTTTTGCAGTAGAAGAAAAGCTGTGCCTGCCTCCTCCTGACCTCTAACTTTAGCCTCTATACAATGTTTACTTATTACCAAGCTAACAAGCCAATGTTCAGCACACATTTGTGCAGTATCTGCTCACATGCTCACACTTTTCATGCAGCAGAATTCCCTTTTCCTAGGATCTCAAAAGTCCAGAGGCCCAAAAAGGGGACCAGCTGGAAGGACTGAAAGAAATAAATGTTCAAACTTGACATTGCTACTCAGCCCTCTGGGCCAAATGGCTCTCAAGGTGCCTCTGTGATTTAGGTGGCAATATATCACGTCAGGTGGTGTCTCAATGACATTTCATCCCAGCACTTCCCTCCTGGTTCCAGTCATGGATAGGAACCATTTTTTCACAGAAAGTGCATCCTGCATAAACAGCAAGAAGTTTATGCATCTGAGCATGGAAATGCTACATTTTTGGGGGGAACTGGATTGACGCCTTTTCTGGAAATGCCACTGGCTTTCGAGCATTTTCCCACCAATTTTGGGGCTAATCCTAAACAGCCTCTGGAGAAGCAAGTGAAGGAAACTACAACAATAATTCTGTTCCCTCCAAAGGCACAGCATTTTATGGAGAAAACCTCCTGGCATGTCCTCTCTTATAGCTCTTCTGTGGTTTCTTGGAAGAGTGAATGGTTAGGCTCTGAACTGTATTCTCAGTACACCAAAATGCCTAGTTCTTTACTATTTTAAATCTTCCTTTCTCTTTCTGAACTTCTTTGAGAAACACTTTAAATTATATATTTAACATCCACCTATCTTGCTATCTTTAAAGATCTGCCAGATGGATAGAGATTTTCAACCATTAAAAGTAAGAATCCATGTCACACATTTCCCATATTTGATCCCACTTTGTTCATTGTGTATTTGAAAAAGCAGATTTGCACAATATCACATTTCTCTGGACAGTGCACTGACCTGTGCAAAACAATCTACTGGAGAGTAATCTTCTTTCATGAAACTCCAATATTTCTGATGCCTTCAAGGCAAAAGATGTAGGCAGTCCAGTTCTCAGAGTCATAAGAGAAAAATATCTTCATAGATTTATGAAGGGAATAAATACAACATTGCTAACCAACCCCTTCCATTCATTCTAATGGCAACATGTTGCTCCTCTAGCAATTAATAGCACAAGCATGCCCCAAACCAGGGGAAAATGCTGACCATACTAGAATAAGTGAGCCAATACATTGTCCAAGCATGTAAATACATTAAGTGACAGCATAATTAATCCTCAGTACATAATCAATGAGGAACAGTAGGGCCTTGTGAAAAATTGAAGACACTGCAATGAGACTGAATTTTCTCTGAGCTAAAATGTGGAGTCACCAGTCAATGAATCCTCCCTCAGGAGACTGTAACAAATACAAAGAACCAGCCCAAGGACAGCCCGAGTTGTAAATTGAGAGCTATAAAAAAATAATAATCTAACGATTGTACCAACGTGTTTATAATTTATAGGTTGGAGTTACAGGTGAGAAATAGGGGTTAGCAGTCTGTTATAATCTGAACTTGAGTCAGTAAAGCACTGCAGAACCACTAAAACACCACTTCTTTCATTGCACGTAGTTTAAAAACATATAATAAAACTATCAGACAAAGCCACTTTCTTTCAGGGTTTGAAGCTGGAGCTCTGGATACCAATTTGTTCAAAGTTAGAGAGCTACTGGGGAGTCCAGCAAAGGGAAGCTCTTAATTTTCCTTATAGTCTTTTCTTCTTCACATTGGGCACTTGCCATGAAAGTACAAAAAGCACAGGGGTCTTTTTGGTATAATTGAGGCAGGCAAGAAAAAAAGAGTTCCATTGCACATTAAATTTTGGTGTTCTCCAATTTAATTCCATTTTGATAATCTAATTCAAGGCACCAAAAAAAAGTTTGAGCACGCATTTAAATGGAGTGAAACTGGAACCTTTAATCCTCCACAGTGCTGAGTGACTCTGAGTTTCAAATTCCCTTCTCCCAGTGGGTGTTGAGGTCAGCGCTTACCGCAGAGCAAATTGGAGTCTAGCAGGACTCTGTTCTCTGTAAATAGGGGAGGCTGCCTCGTCGTGCTCTGCAGGGGCTGAGCAGCTGTTCCAAAAGGGTTTATAACAAGGTTTTGGGCTGTTTCTTGGAAGTGACTCCCCCTTAGAGCAAAGTGAATTAAATGGAGCAACTCTGCATGCATTTGTTAATAACTGGACAGACTGCAGTACATCCCTTTTACATTTTTTTCAGTCATTCATCTCTCAGAGTTCCCCCTGTTCCCATGAACAGACCAGTCATTATTGCCAATAAATCTTCTTACAGCCTGTACTATGTATAGGAAGGTACTGGAGCACAGTATGTAAAGATGGATCTATATTCACTCAGACTTTCTCTTAATGATAAAGTATAGCAATAAATACTTACAAATACTTATAAGCAACCTTCAAGATACTGTCCATTTATCTGACACAATCACCATTTGAGCTATAATTCATCTTCCCTTTCAAGTGATATAGTGTATTCCTCTGCCATCGTGATGTGAATTTAACCTGAACTTTGAAATACCAATTGGCACTCAGTATTCTTCACCCATGAAAGGATATGAAAAATTTTCCTGATCAAATTACTTTTCTGCATGCTGTATCTTTCATTTAAATTCCAGCAATTTTCTATGTGCATTTTTCATGGTTAAATGCTCCCATGGATGATAGTTGCAGCATTAGTGGCAACTAAAAATTACTATTAAAAAAAAAAAATCTGAAAACTAAAGTAGGTCAGTAACACAATAAAACATGTAGCTAGTAAAAGTGCAGCCAACCTTTCACACTGACTGAGCCCAGTGGCATGGTTTTCTTTCTACATTTAGAACCCTTTCTTTGAAACAAGCCTAATGAACACACTGACAGTTGTGTGACAGACAGAAAACCTACCAGGCGAGCTCAGCAGCTGGATCTTTGTGGGGGCTTGACAGTACTTTGACTTGCTGAGGTACTAACTCAGTAAACAAAATTGAAATAGTAGCCTTCTGCTATCACACTGTTCACTAAAAATGTTTCTCTTAGACTCAGCTACACACCAGTCAGTGAAACCTCAAGATAATGTTAAACAATTATTCTGATCCATCACAGATTCTTGGATATTGTGAGAAATTGGGTCGAGTGAGGCAGCGATGCGCCTGCAGACAAGGCTTAACACTGATTTACCCAGCCATCCTTGCACAGGAGCTTGCCCCTAGTACCAAAGGGCTTTTAGCACCTTGGAATGCTTAGTATTGGTAGAAATGCATAATTGTCTGATGAATAACTCACCACCTTCTCAAGACAAAGGTAAACTCTCCATAGCTTCAGCCTGGCAAAATGAAGGTTGAAAATAAGAGCTAACAGGATACGTCTGCTGAGTAGATATAATGCTTCCCTTATTCCAGAAGAAATAAATTAAAAAATAAAATAAAAAAAAAAACCTCAAACAAAACCAAACAACGGTTGCCTCATTCTGAGGTGATTTTTTTTTAGGCTTAGAATTCACTGGTGAGTTCATCAGCAATCTGAGCATCTTAGGAGAACCCTCACATACCGCAGGAGAGAAACAGCGAGCCAGAAAAAACACTCCCAATCCACTTGGGCTCTGGGCTCATCTCACTTGCAGCAAGCTGTAATCAAATGCTGCTTTGCTGGAAAGGGTGTGATGGATTTAAAATCTACTTCTGTGGTTTACGTTTTGCTGTAAACTTGGTTTAAGGCAGCTCAGCCAGGAGCAGAGGAGCACAGAGGTCAGCACCCGCTGCAAAGCCCACACTGGAAGCACCTGCTGTTTTGAGATTCCTGCCAGCAAGGCAGCATAAAGCTTCTGCAAGTGCAGTTGGAAAAGTGCAAAAAAGCCTTGCAAGTACTTCAGGAAAGAAAGCAGAAGCTGAGTACAAATCTGTAAGAAAGACAAGGTTTTGTGAGCAGCCTGCTTTTATCTCAAGGGAATTTAGCATTTCTGTAGACCACAGGTACTGCAGGGTCATCTCAGGCAGAAAGGTCCAAGCCCTCTCAACATTCCCCATCAGAAGGAGTGCTTCCAGCTTTCTCAGGAAGCTGAAACACAGGGAGTGTGGAATGTAAGGCCAAGTGTCGTGTGAACTCCATATGTGTCAGGTAACAACTTACCTGGCACATTATCCACAAGCTTCCGCACCTGAATGGATTCACTGTACACCAGCTCTGACCAAATCACGGACAAAAGAATAAGCATGTGTACAATTTTAAGTATGATTTATACTATAATGGACAAATAATTTAACAGGAAAAAAAATGTGTGCAATATATAGTGTTGTGGGGTTTTTTTCTGCTTTCCTTTGTGAAAAAACCAAATGTAAAGCATATATTTCACTTGACATAATATCTACCATATGCAAATACTTTATTTCCAAACTTTATTTATTTATTTAGCTATTTCCTACATTATTTTTGAAACCTTCACTCCTTCTTTACACGTTCTCAGCTTGGGTAACTGCAAATACAAATATCATTCAAAAGCTGTTGTTTGAAAATGTCACCTACAAAGGAACTGGATTTGAAGGAAGAAATTATGAGTTGTTCAGAACTGGGAATGAGGTGATGCCATACAGAGTTGCTCCATTACAACCTCAACACCTTTCAGAATTCAAATTACAGCCCCATGGATGCCACTCTAATGGGAAGCTCAACTTCCCAGAAGACTTCAGGCTTCTAATAGGAAAATCTTTGCCTGTACACCAGAGCCAAAGCCACAGCTCAGGTTTAGCTGAGTGTAATTCCACAGACTTGGGGTACATTCAGGATATTTTGCATCACCTAAGGAATCTACTGTATCTTGAGTAGATTAGTTTGTTTACTCCAGGAGATAAACAGCTATTTGACCTGTATGTATATTTCTATATGATTTTCCATTTGTCAACATTTGTACCTTTCGCCTAAAGAAGGGAAGTGCCAAACATGCAGAAAAGCTTCCTCCAGGTCAGGCCTGGCAAGTTAATAGTCAGAAGTTCTGTGGCAAACAGGAAATGCACTTTCAAACTTGTCTGACTTCATTTCAATAACCTCCTCAGCGAATTTACTAAATTTGTGTGGGGCTTTTTTTTCTTAATCTTATTACAGGTTCTTGAAAACAGGAAATTGCCTCCATTCTGAGAGATCGATTTGCCTGCTCAGAGCATGATGCTTCTCTGTGGTTGCAGCTGTAGGAATTAGCATGAGATGAGAAAGACTTCTCTTTTGCCAACAGATCTGCACAGAACACACAGCCTTCAGACAACAGAGCCATGATGTGCACACACCTCAGGCACTCGGGGTGAGCCAGCTGGGATCAAACCCTAACTGCTGTTCCAGGGAGTGGGATGTGCAGACATCCAGCAAGTGCTGGCCAGAGCAGTGTCATTACAAATTGCCTCGAAAGAATGGCAGAGGCTGCAGGATTGTGGTGGGGCTGTTCCACATGGCATCACGTTACCCCTCTCCCTGTCCTTTCCTCTTCTGTGATAAAATAGTGGTGACACTGTCAGGAGTAATTTGCCCTATTCCCTCTCTGCTACTTGAGAGCTCTTCCATGAGAAATTGTTCTTTGGAAATTCCAGCAGAAGGGCTCACAGTATTGTCTGTACTGAAACCACCTCGACGCTGGAGCTCGAGCCAGAGCAGACATGAGCCAATGTGAAAGTACAGACATGGAAATAGTGGGAAAAACAGATATGAGTGTGCTAATGCAATCCACTACACAGCTACCACAGGTTTCTTCTAGAGGTGGGGAGGGGAAAAGAGTCTTCTTTTATTTATTTGTTTGTTTATTTTAAACCGTGACTTTTTTTTTTTAAAATAAAATAACTAAAACACTGTTCTTAGTCAATCTAAAATCAGTTTGGGAGGCAAATTTTCAGCAAAGGGTTAAGAATTTTCAAATATTTCATTAGAAATTAAAGATCTATAAAGGGACCTTATGTAGCTTGCAGCATAATTTCATTGTATTCATTGAAAATGTTCCTTCTTAATGAATCTGAAACTAATCAACAAACTCAACTAGTATTTACTCATAATTTAATCTTGAATGCATTTTTAAAAAAATAATGACTTTACCAAGCCAGCTTGCTTTCTACCTATAGTTGAAAAGAAATCCCCTACCTCCTTTCACGGAATGAGTAATATTTCTTTCCATTAGCAATTTTTACTTTCCATACAGATCTGAAACCTTTCTCTCCACACAGTACTCACTTGTCTAATTGGTTCCAGTGAAAAACAGCTTTTAAAATATATATGTATATATTTCGTGTTAAAAATAATTTCAATAAATTGAGTGTTTCTAAGTCAACTTTGAGTCCAAAAAGTGCCATTTTGGTTAAAAAAAAAAAAAAAATCAGAAAGACTCCAGTGATGCAGAATACTACTTCAGATGCTTGACCACTGTCTGCATGTCTGCTCCATGTCCTTCTCTTGTACCCAGCTCATGCTCTTATCTGACAATACATATCTTGCTTTTTACACTGAGTATTATCTATTTCCTTTTTTAAACAGAGGAATAAAATTCAGAACCACACCAAAATAAGTGATCTGCAAGACAGCAGCTCTGGTTCCAAACCCTCTTCCGTACATTCCACAGGAGGAAAGGGCTCCTCTCACCATCTGTGACGTGCTGTCCTCTGGCCCTGAGTTACACAGAGACCAGCACAGACAATGCCCAACATTCATGGGCTTGAGGCTGTGCCTTTCAAAGCTGCCTGCAAGGCTTGGCCACCTGTGCTCTCCAGACAGGTTTGGAATGCCACTCTTCCCTCTAGCAGGAACACGTTTCCTTGCAATCCCCAAAGCCCACCCACTCTGAAGGTACAGGCTGCCTTCACCCTTGGGTTTGTGAACACTGCAGTCCCTGAGGGCCATCTACATACAGCTGACTAGCTATGGTTGCTCGAGCTTCAGAGCTTCAGAGGAGGGGCTCCTTGCATATCAAAGAGCATAATTTGGCTTTGTGGACTGAGAAGCCCTTAATAATTAAACTGGCACACAGGCACAAGTCTGAAGACTCAGTCCCATACAGTGGAAGCAGAGGGAGAGTATCAATGACTTTATACCTACACATCTACTCACTTCACAGTGTGCTTTCTGTACAGGCAGTTTTCTTGCAAAAGAAAAGAAAGCAGTGTCAATTAAGCAAACTTCTGATTCCCCTTTTTTTGGTTTAGCACTTGTGAGAATAAGAAACAAACAGAATGGAGGGTGGTGTGGTAACTTCTAAAACAGACGTTCCATGAACAACTAATTGCTAACACAGAATGTGTGTGAAATATTGATTTAGTTTGTGCGGGTAGGGAAGCAAGCCCCAACATACTTTCATCTGTTCTTAAATATAAATGAAAAAACAATACATTTACTCTAAGGTCACTGTGGGAACAGAGGATCAGTCGAAGCACACACAGCTTGCAATTTATATTCAGAACCCACCAGCAGCAAGAAAAGACAGACTGATACCATCATCTTACAATCAGCTTTTGATCATGTTGTGCATCTGAGAACACCAGCAGAGTCCAAGGCTGTTTCTCTGCATTCAGCAAACCAGTTTCACTCAACAATCAAACATTTGCCTTTTCTATCCGTCAGTGCATGCAGCCATACATGATACTATTTTATGCAGTCATTAAATGTATGCAGGTGCTAATTATCACATTCTTGGGTGTCTTTTGAATAACAGTAAAAAAGTATAAAACCTGAAAGAAAGAAGATGCACAAGGCCATCAAAGTTCTCCAGGAGTCAGTGACAGACCTGTAATCACTCTTAAACACATGAAGAGATAATTGAGAGTTTAACTTGTGTTCAGAACAAACAGTTCTGCTCAAGGAGGGGGAAGGGTGCAAAACTGCACCAGACATTGACAGGAGTGAAGGACATTTTCAGTGATCAAGTTAATTTGCAGGTAACTCTGGGAGCTCTCTGGGTACTCAGAAGGCTTAGCCAACAAGATTTCATCAAGGTTGTTAGTTGCCTCTCCATCTGCTTCACAAGGAACTCTTGGCAAGCTTAACTCTATTTCCAGTTGCTAGAGAGATATTTCAGCCTCAGGATGAGGTCTTTCCTTTCAAAATATAGCATTATAACTTCATTCTTAAATAATTTTCACTGCTGAGATTGAGTTTGGAAGCTGAATTCACGAGTTTTCTCACAAAAACACCTAGCAGTTTATAAGACAAATATTGAAATTAAAAATATAAAAAGTTCATAACTAACATGATTGGTTTTGTGGTGATACTTTTGTCCCATTTAAGCAGACAAAGGCAAACAATTCAAAATGAATAATTTATCTGACATGTATTTTCTTTCTGTTCACAGAGTTTCCACTAGCATTTCGTTTCAAGCTCAGGTACATTGCCTTTTTAAGCAGACAGTTTCCCTAAAAATTAAACCACGTTCTGAACTTTCTTGGCATGTTCAATACTCCAGAGTCAGAGAGCTGCACAGTAGAATAGAAATGAAGGAGAGCAATTCTGGCATGCACATCTTCAAGTTTAAATTTAATATTAAGCTTCTGTGAGTGTACCCTCATAAAACTTTGAAGTGTATTCCTTCCCCTACTCTCCCCTGAGGAACTGACTGGCAGAGGAGAACCATGTGAATGATCATAAAAAGGAGGAGCACGAGAAAAGCAAATTAACTCAATGCAGTTCTTTGAACTAAAAAAGAAAAGCATTTGGTAAAGTCTGGATTTAGGGTATGACACTGCAGATTTACAGAATAGGAAAGAGCAGAAATTCAGCTATTCTCAAATGTGCTGAGTAGAATATGTATCTACATGCTCATCATCCAACAAGCTGAAGCAAAGATAATTGTGCTTGCTCACCCATTGTTCAGATTTGCAATTTATAGGAGTGGATTTAAGGTGGCAGAAAGCCTAATGCTGTATCCCTCTATTAGTGGTCCATCTCTGCCTTACATGGATTAGGCTGAGAATCCTTTGGTGAGCCATGGTGACCCCCAGAGCTCCCTGCTCCTCAGAGGGATGGCCTTGGCAGCCCAGCCCAGCCCTACTGCAGAAATGAGGGAGTCAGAGAGGTGCAAAGCAGTGCTTCATTTAAGCTGGTTATAGACAAACAATCCACAACCTGCTTCCTGAGAAACAGCCTGCTGGTCCCAAGTACCTCAGATTCTAGCTCTACCTGCTCTTCATTACTTCTACCAGGCATGACTCAGGGTCTGCCAGACTTAGGAGTGCACACACTCCCTGTTTTGGCCCCTGTTCACATGCAGTGTTGTCCTTCAGTGCAGCCCCATTTCAAAGACAACATCAAACAATCTCATCGTGCAGCTTACAATCACAGAACCATATAATCATTAAGGTTGGAAAAGACCTCCAAGATCATGAAGTCCAACCTTTGACCGAGCACCACCACCATGTCAACTAAACCAAGCACTAAGTGCCATGTCCAGTTTGCTTCCCTTGGATACAAAAACCTTCAATACAAACACAAACCCAACTTAATTCAGTGATACCTAAATTTGCCTCGGGTTCAACGTCTGTGCAATGGAAGTCTTAGATAACAGAAGCACAGGTCACTAGTAATTAGAATCATATTGATTTTACTCAGTATCCCAGTGGTGATATGAGCAATGTTAACCTTCTTATAATGGAATGGAAAATACTAACTGGCTGTGTGAATAAGATACTTTCATTTTCTGTAAGATATCATCAGGAATTGAAAAAAAAATATATTTCAAATCAGTCTGGCGAAATGTATGCTTTTAAGAGACTTTGACTGACATATTTAAAAAGAATTTAACCCAGTAAATACACGGATATAGTTCTCAGCTGAGCAGGACAGGAATATGCACAAACACTCATCCTTCACATAAGTGGTGATTTAAGGGGAAAAAAATGCTTATAGCAATTGCTCCCTCTCTTGTTGTTCCATAGAGTGCAGATGGTTGTTTCTGTCCCTCACACTGCCTGTCCTGTGCTCTGCACTCACCTGGTCGGGCAAAGCAGCTCACAAAGCCCACCTCCAACCCTATGGAATTCCCCAGGATATTACTGGAGGAAAGAACTGTATCTAGTGGCTCTTTAGTTGCTGCAGCGTTCTCCTGATCTGCCAGGGGCACGACGAATTTGCAAGTCAACATGTTTTAAGATGGATTAGCCTTTTCAGAAAATGTCTGCGGGGATGGTTTGGGGAAAAAAAATCCTTTTAAAATCTTGTTCCTGCTTCACTTTTCACACTAAACATGAGAAGAAATATTCAGAGAGGATTTCTGCATTCATAGCTAATGGGGGAAGGGATGATTTAAGTTTGTATCCCATGTATAAGAAGGGTTAAACAGCCTTTTAATTTGCTGTGCTATTTCACATAAACATTTATTTATATGCACACATACGTATACAAAAACTCCAAAGACTATGGAGACAAACCTGTAATATCTGTTTGTCCACCTTTAGAATGATAATGTGAGGAGAACTTTTCAAAGTTCTGCATCGCTGCAAACCCCACATATTTCATAAAGATAATTAAGCACTGAAGAAAGCTCCCAGCAATTTAACAGATACAAGCGAAAATGTAATGCCTTGGAGGCATATCAAATATTGGAGGATAGCTTAACTACTGAATTATCCACTAACCTTCTCTTCCAGCTCTGCCTTGGGGATACTACAAAAGATGTTTCAAGAATGAGATGGAAGGACCTGAAGGCAAAGCCATGTTAAAAACTTTTGAGGAGTGGCCTAGATCTTGACCTTACCTAAATTAGCTTGGACTTGCATAAGATGGGAAAAGGTTGATGTGGGGGGAAAAAGATGATACTGATCAAGTGTCTTGACTTGCAGACAGGCAATAAATCACTGCTATTGAACATGCCATGAATGACAACAGAGAGGCTTTAACACTGAGATTGAGTCACTGCAGACATTGAGTCTTCTGAGTCATCTGAGGGGAAAAAAAGGTCTCCTTGTATAGGCACTGTCCTCCTAATTTGCAGAAATATAAATAAGCATCTTTCTCAGCTTTCAATAACAAAAGGAAATACAAGCCCCAAACCTCCTGGACAGTCATACAGTCAAGTCGCCTTTCCAGGTGGAAATTTTTCTTGTTGTTTTCTCAAGGAAACACATTACACTGCCCAGGGCTGACCTTTAGGATTTAGAAAAAAATCTCTATCGACATCTATTGATTCTCCCTGCAAAGCCAGATGAGTTCAGGGTCTGTCTGAAGGAGAGGAGTCAGTCCTAGCACAGTCTCCTGTGTGTTAGGGCAGCTGTCCCAGCCCTCACAGAGGGCACAGGCAGCATGTTCTCCCCTGCCCTTGCCAAGGGCTGGCCTGGGCACTGAGGTGTCCTGTAGATGGGGACAGGGTGCTGATGGCAAAAGGGAGGCAGTAAATGTGGGAATTCCTTTTAAGTGGTCCTGCAGGGTGGGAAGCTGCAGAGCCTGAGGATGGTTCTTGCTGTCAGCCATACCCAGGTCCATCCTAGCTGATGATAACCAACAAATATATCTGGGGACCTTTGCTCTTGAGGTTCTTTTTCCTGTTCTTTTCTTAACAAAGGAAAAGCCTAACTTAAAAAGAAAAAAGATAGAGCAATTCATTTTAGTGACCTTGCTCACACCAGCCAGTTTTTTTAAACACAGATTTTAAGTCTAATCACAAACTTTGCAGAAGTAATCTCCTGCTGTTGCCCTCTCCAGTTTTTCCTACTCTCTTGCTGCCACAAGAGAGGAGCCAGCAGCCTGAATAAGATCACTCTACTGCTGCCAACTTTAAAAAGCACCAAACAAAAAAAAATATTTCAAATAAAGCCCAACTCAATGCAAACGGCTTCAGCAGAGCAGTGTATGCATTCTGAAGGCCCTTAAAATTTGTATTATATGCTTTACAAATGTTAACTGCTTAGTTCTTACACTTCATGCAATGCAAAGGCCTAAAGGATTCATAGATGAATTCACTTGATATTTTAGTTTTTTGAGAAGGATGGGGGAGGATAAAGGCTTATAGCTTACAAAAATGAGAACAAAAAGACCAACGGCACTCATTTTACTAAATCACCTACAAGGGTTTCCACATGGGTGTACAATATATTTGTGAACTGCTAAAGAAAAGTTGGGTTATGACCTCTTACATCAGAGTATTTAGAAATATATGTCTCCTTCTCAGGGGTTTCTGATAGTGCAAGCAGTGTTTGTTTAAGTACGTGTACTAAAAGAAAGTTTTCTTCACCTCCTTTTTTTACTGGTCATGTTTTCTTTTTCAGTCTTGCAAATCAAGATGTACTTGTAAAAAAATTCTCAGTGCATCTCAGAGTCATGTAAGAATCTAAAGGGAACTTCTGCCTCACAGATGGCATGATCAGGTTTTCTCAGGAGTTCAGGCCTTTCTCTCTTCCTCAGTACATTCAGTAGGTTTGAACCTTTCTCTCACCTCATTAATTAGTTCAGTTCTCCAGATACACTGAAAACTCCATCCTGGTCCCAGGTAGCCAGCTTCCAAGAAAACAAAGGACGAGTTCAAGCCCTTCTTTCAGGTTCTTTCTTAAAGGTCTGTCAATCTTCTCCTTCTCAGGTGAATCTTAGAGTCGTGAGGGACTTCATACCTATCCCTTTCTGTCAACGTGCTAAACATCTCATCTATCTTTCAACTATTTCCTTTTCATTTCACTCTCTGTTCCCCTCTTGCTCCTGCCTATACTCTAATATCTCTACATTAAATTACCTAATTTATTCTTCACATTATTCCCTGCTCTTGGATTCTCTTGGCCCCTGAACTTGCAGAGCACATTCTCACAGGTCCATGGCCAAAGTCCCCAGCCCAAGGTTTTCCAGCCTCACTGGAGATCCAACAGCCTCCATCTGTCCTCACTTCCAGTGCTTCCCCCACTCTCTGCAAAGAGATTCACATCTCTTTTCTCCCTCTGCACTGCACATCTGCCACTGGCTGGGGCTGGGCTACTGCAGGAGCAAGCTTCTGTCACCTGCAACATTTTGAAAGGACAAGCACAATCCTCTCCCAGTTTCCCTACTCATGAACACTGCTGTGTGCTCCCCAACAGGGCAGCCTCCCTCCTCACTCTCTGATTTCCTGCATCTGGCCATCCAAAGCCTTGAACTCATTTCATCAGCCTTCAGTATTCAGTGGGAGCATGAGAAATCTGTAAGAAAATGACTACTTCAGGAAAACCTCAGAGAAGATGATTCAAAGGCAACACCCTTTGTTTACACTTCCCAGTCTTGGGAAAGCTTTTGGATATTTGCTCGAGCGCTGCTTTCAACGAAGGGGTACAAGTCCCTTGCACCCCATCTGCAAAAAGATTATTAATGGCATTTCTTTTTAATCCATTTTGTGACACTGTACTTTACAAACTGTTCACTTTTGAACAATTCCACTTTTTCATCCTTCACAGTTTTAATCTTTTTTTTTTTATTCTTGGGGGAGAAGAAAAATTCCAAGTCAAGAAGAAACGGCGCACAGAAAGCATGTCTGACTGCAATTACTCACACAGTGGCTGAACATTCTAATCAAATTCTGAATACCTGGAGTTTTTCAAGTTTTTAGATCTTAATTTCCCAATTATTATCATCCTCTGCTATATGCATACTTTCTATGTTTGCACTAGGAAAAAGGTATTATCGATGGAATAAAGGATTTGCAAGAGACTGTTGTACAGTCCTATTAATAATATAAAATCAGTCTAAACCAAAAAGCAATTTTGTTGACTCATGGGACATTAAACATGCCTTATTTAAACCCTTTTTATTTTTTATTTCTGAGTTCTCCTTCAAATCATTTTTATTGTCTGATTTAGAATAATTCAACATAAGATATGAGTTTTCCAGCTAAGAAGCCATTACCAATTCAAACATCAAATTGACTTTGCTCCCAACACGCAAGCAAGTGAACTTAGCTTGCTAAACTTTCTTAAAATTAGAAATATTATATAGCCTAGAAAGAACAGCTCTTTAATGCATTAAATTCTTTTATTGCTGTAAAACTTAGATGGTTTACCCACCATCTAGTTTAGGTTTAGGCCATGAATAGATAGATAGTAGATCTTCTGCCTATAAATATGGGCCAAATGCATACCTGTACATTATCTGAAATAGAGTGACTGCCCAAAATCTTTAGATAGACACAAAAGTTACTTATACATTTTACTCACACTGACTGCATATAACCCTCATATGAACTGGAAGAGATTATATGCTGAGATGGCTGGTTGTTTTCTGATAAGAAACTGGGTTTTGGTGGAGCATGTTAAATGTTGAAACTTAGATTTTTCATAGGAAAAATCAAACCAGTTCTCACAGAAATTATTTCCTTGATCTAAAACGGAATTGCAGACAGAAAGACAACTGTTGTTGAAAACTCACTCCACAAGAGGAGTCCAACCCTCTAGTAACCAAGTCTTTAACCACACACCCAGCTTAGTCCACCAAGTAGCAGACTCATTTCAACACAGGACTGAAGGGCTGATCAGGCAGGTCTACACCATCCATTTATTCAGAATTTCACCTGAAGATCACTTCTTCATGGCAACTACAAAACTATGTCTTTTGGCACGATTTCCATTGCCGTGGCTATAATGAAGAGACAAGGGGATGTGAATAACTATTTGACTGGGACCATTCAGACAACGAGTTCCACGACTTTCTAATTACCTCCTTTAACCTTTCCTTTTGATTTTTTCCATCGAGTAAACACTTCCTACACATACCTGCACATTCAGATTTTTGAAAGTTGTCAGCATCTCTGGTAGCGACCTTCATTTTCACAGGAAACAGGTGAGTGTGGCAGTTGCACCCATGTAGCACTTCTCTCAGTGAGGCAACAGGTTATTTCAGAGAAATGCACATTACCACCAAGTGGGTCAGAAATGAACCAACCAGGGTGAAGACAGCTTAGCTTGGGACACTCCCTTAGCAGCCTGTTCTACTTCTTGTACATTCTGGAAATAAGAGTAGAAGAAGGGACACCTTTGGACTAACCTACTGAATCCTTCAGTCCAAACTTGTAACATTGATGCAACAAGGTACATCAAAATTTTACAGTCCCACCTGCATTAAAAAAAAATGTATCAAAAGCCTATCACACAGCCCTATAAATGCAAACATAATTCTGCTGTAATGAGGAAAATACAGCAATGAAGGGGAATCAGATGCCTCATCCAAAACTGGATTGTTTGAAATTTTAACAGGTTTTGATTAATTTTCTGAAAATCTGGTAAGAATTTGGCCTAAGATACAAACTCAGTAAGTGTTTTATTTCATGGGCTAGCTTACTATAGCTGCACGCTCCAGGAGGAAAATATTTCTAAACTGTCCATGGATAATCCTCTCATGTACACTTGGGATATATGTACTCACCATGCAAAGTTTTTCAAATGGAATTATTGGAGATAAATTGAGGCAAAAAATGCCTTTACTCATGTTAAAATCCAACACCCATTTGAAACATGGGGAAAAGACACAGTCCTAATTTCTCTGGGGAAATGTTCACATTTTCCTCAGAATCCCTCTAATAATTCATACTACACCTTTAGAAGTAGTCCATAAAAACAATGAAAAACAGTACAATGAGATCATGAACACAGGGTTATTATTGCCCCAATGAAAAAAAATAGCAAAAAGATTATTTCTTTTAAAGCGAAAAAAGTACATTTATTTTTAGGAACATATCAAAATGGAATTCTTATATGCACATCTACAAGCACACACCTATATCCTGGAGTTAACACAGATATGTGCATCAGGGAATGTGAAATGTCCTTAAAATTTGTCCAAGGCTTATAGGGTTTTAAGGAATATTTAGAGGCATACAGGAAAAAGAGACATACAAGCGCTAATTTCTTTTTCCTTTTGTTTTTCTTTGCACTGACACTTGAGTTTGTAATATTGTACAGGCTAGTATTTTTGCATGAACAGCCACTGGGTGCCACTGTTCTGCTGCATAGAAAAAGAGCTGAAACAACATTTTTGTTGTAGTAATAAGTTCTTTATTATTGAAGAATGTATGCTACCGCTTCATATATCCATCTTTCAGAAATGACACTGCTGCACAGTTCACAGTGAGATTTTTCAGAGCAGAACAATGGGAAAAGTGGCACTAAGAGACTGGAAAACCTGTTTCAACTCAACAGGCAATATAACCTCAGAGAAACTTTCTTATAACAGTATATTTTCTACTTAATAAAAGACAGACCCGTTATCCAACTTCAGTTTTGATATTCATTTGCTGAATGACCTTGTGGAACTCGCTGGGAACTGTTCTGCCCAGCTGTGCACAACTGCTTTTACAGTGCACAAATATGTTTGTCAAATGTTCACATGGTCAGGGAAACAGAATCTAACACACTTAATGAGTTTTTCAGAATAGACACCATGTGTGCAGCTACAGTAACTGTGCACATGTAATTGGTGCATTTCTCCATGTGCAAACCTTATCCTTAGCTTCTCTGAGCCTTATTTTCTTCAGCTGGGAAATGGGGTTAACGATGAGTATGTCATTTATGACAAGAATAACTCTGCAGGGAGAGACCTTTATACAGATAATAAGAACAGAGTTTGGCCTGTGTAAGAAGTAACTCAAGAAGCTCAAGTCCAGCTGCAGTGACTTGCAGCTTTAGAAGCAGACAACAGCACCTTGGACTGAGAGAGGACAGAGGTGGTATTGTGTGGTTCTGAGCTGCCACTTCCCACCCAGGTAATTAGGACTCCAGTACTAAAAGCCACAATTGTCTCCAGCTGTAATATAAACATACAACATATATAAGGCTCCCTGAGGTCAATGAAGAAAGACAAGTTCAGCTGCTGCCACTCTGAAACATTAAGAAGTAAGCAAGAAAAAGGAACTGAGATTGAAAAACCGGGTTGCTTGAAAGTCCAGAAGATAGACTTTAAAATATGAAAAATATCAGAAAGAACGAAGCAGCTTGAACTACGCAGTAACACCTTCATGCCAAATCAGGAAGAAAGACCTTCCCAATTAGGTAGACAATTTTCAACATTTCAAAAAGAATATATATTAAAATGAGAAGGAAATTTTGTAAAGTTTGTTGCGCGTTTGTCAGATTAATAAGGTAATTATCTTAAATAACCTTACTTAGTCTTTCTAATATGTTATACTGCCCAAATGTGGGCTCATAGTTATTCATTGTATTACTCTGGTGCATACTTGAAACAATTTCAGAAATGCTGAATGACCTTAGAAAGACATTTTTAATAACAGAATTGGGCTGGTCTTCTTAATCCACTGCACAAGCCAAAACCCTATCACATTCCTCCAGAACAATCTTTAAGAGTGGAAAGGACACTGTTCATGTTTTATACCCTTCTATGCATGGGACCCCTCAGAACCTTTTTATTTTTAAAGCCATTCGGAACTCCATAGAAAATATTGTGTCCATCTCAAGTACCTCAGAGAACTTTGAAAGGGCATTTGGAAAGATCTAAAGAATGCTTCTCATATCTTTCTTTATTATCTAAGAAGACAACATTTCTGGGTTGAACAAAAACCAGTTCAACAGTTTGGCATCATCCTTTTTAGGACCATCGGACACCCTGCTGTGCCACCACACCTGAAGAGGAAGACTGTCCCTCCTGCTTCCTTTCAGTTACTGGAAGCTTCTAATTCCCTGCACCTAAATTCCCTCACCCATCCTCTGCAGTGTTCCCAGCCCTCATGAAGTTCAACAGTAAAAAAGCACAGTAGGACAATAAATAGTTTGAATGGAGCCCTGAACTCCCCTCTAGGCAGCCGGGTGGGGAGCAAGTGACTGAGACAGGAAGATGACAAGGTTGTCTGCACTTCTTACCTCTCGTGTTTGGACTTTAATAAGAGGTAAAAATTGGTTTCTGTCTGATGCTGCCTGCCTTCCCTCTCCTGAATTGACCAGCTCAAGCACCACACAGTGAAAACTGTTCCACTTCAAGGGACTGATGGGCAAAGGGCAGATCACAGCAGAGACTGATGTGACCTTAGGGCACTTCCAGCTGTCCTTGCTATATTGAATGGTTTGGAAACAGCTTCTACCTTGAGACAACAAAGATGAATTTTATGAAAACTAGTGAACACTCCTTGGCCTAGATAATTTGGATGCACCTGAAAAGTTAGAGGAAACAATCTAAAAAGACCACAAGTTAAAGTGCAAAATCCAACCTATTGCACATTATAAGCTTGGCCAAATAGATGAACTGCCAACAGTAAGTATGGAAACTTTTATGATTATTAATTTTTTTCCATCATGGTTTCAAAAGTGCAATTATTGTGAAAGGGTTGGGACACATTTGCAGTTGTTTTTCTCTCATTATGTTCACAAACAACACCCAAATGTGCCGTGGGTATAAAGGTCATAAAGCCAGATAGATACCCATCTGAAACAAACCATGCTGAGATTAAATGTCTTTTCAATTAATATTTAGATCTGCTTCCTGTACCCTAGTCAAACCATCTTGCAGCACACCCTGTATTTTAAGGCAGACAGTAGATACAGACATACAGTAAGAGAACATTTCGTGCTTTGGTAAAACAGAGGCAAACATATGGTTTTCACATCCCTAATTTCATTACAGCTCAGTTCTTTTCAGCAATAACTGTCTCTCCCATAATACTTCCAAATGCCCTGAAATACTCTAAGTGAATTTGGTAACTAGCAAACTGCTGTGTTTTCCTGTTCATTAGCATGAACTGTCTTGTTTCACTTGCCTATCATGCCAATGTGATATGGCATAATGCAGTGCTACACGCTGTAACAAGTCAGAAAACATTTAAAAGGCCACATGTTTGGTTTTATACTTAATTCTCAGCAGCCTGTGTATTGTCCATTACACAACTCAGGTAATTTAATAGCCCAGCTGCTCAAGAAGAAAGCGAAATGACAACTTTTTACAAGTTTTGAAACTTATATTGCTCTTATTTAGCTGTGAATGTCTCTCTATATGTAGACATTTATAAAGGCTTTTTGCCTAGGGTTTTTTTTCATCTTTTGCAGAATCGAATGCTCATAGCTCTCATGAACTTCTAATACAATTTAATATAAAATATTAAACAGTTTGGAAGCATTTTAAATATCTAAATTCACAACTGTTGAAGTGCTTGAACACTGTGAGGGTTGCCCAAGAGCTGAAAATTAAGCTTGGCTGTGGACGCATGAACACTTAAAAAGTACATTTAATTTTTCTCAGAAAGCTCAATGTCAAAAGTCAAGCATTTTTCTGATGAAAGGGTGAATAGTTATTATTATTCAACATCATATAACATTTTCTCTATTGTACACATCTACTTGTCCAAAACTGGCACAGAACATGGAAAGAACATGGCCCTAGACATTTTCCCAAGCCATTCACTGTAGGGAGTAAATTCCAGCTGAGGAAAAGCCTTGCTGAGGATGGAAGTGAAATTTCAGCCCACCTTCAGCCAGCATGGCTCAGTGCTGGGCTTACAGGCATCAGGAATGACTTCCAGCCCCTGCATCTATTCTGTTCATGTGCTAAGGAAGCAGACAACAAATGGGAAAATACACACTAAGGTAGTAGCATTTTTCCTGAACTAATTCACAAAACCTGTTGTAGCATCACTTAATTCTTCCCTTTTCCAACACTGGCAGCTTTCTCAGGAAAGATCAGCACTTAGATGCAGAATACTTCTGGGGGAATCCAGAAATAGTTCCTGGAAGGCAGAGTTAGGTCAACCTGAAGCTACACCTGTATCAGAGGACATGAGTCATTTCATCACTGTTTTACATACCCTGCCAGGCACAGCTGAGGTGAGGGCATCTCTCTGATCTCACATTCCCTCCAAAAGGATAATCTCGCACTGCAGGTTTAATGTGTGAAATACTTCTCACCTTAAAAGCTAGTGTAGTATACATATGTATCAGAATTGGGGAGCTTTAATATACCTGATCTCTTCATCCCCTCTCCCCTGACTTAGGACAATTTTTTTATGCTAAACCAGCAAAGCCTGACTGTCGTCATCAGAAGATCCCAAAAGAGCTCTGCATTATCTGCTGCACTGTACAAACTGGGGACCTGTAGCACCAAGCACTTATGGCCACGGGCTCCCAAGCAGCCAAGCAGAACTCAGATGTCCAGAGTCCCAGCACATCCCTCCAGCCACTGTGAGAGTAAGGAGGGAAAAAAACAGGAAGGCTGAGCCTCCCAGCCTCTCACTGTGCCATGGGAGCACCTCTGGTGGGTAGCACCAGCTTTTCATCTTAGTTCTACTTTCAGATTAGCTCTTTCAAGCCTATTCCAGCTTTCCATTCCTACTCGCTACACTTGTACATAACCTTGTATCAGCCTGAGGGTGGTTAATAAATTTAATCTTTTTAGCTCAGTTTTCTTCTTGTAGCAATTCTTTTGTATTAAATAAAAGTAGTAACATACAAAAGGTCAGGCAAGGCTGAACCTAATAGGATTGTTTTCATAGCATGGCACTAAATGCAATAAGAAGCATCCAGGGAAGTGACCTTTACTCCTGTAAAATTTAAACACTTAAAATAAGGGTAATTTGGTGCCAGCCAAAACCTATTTTAGTTTACCCTTTATTGAAAAGATGCACCAAATTGCATTGTGTGGCTGCTTGATCAGGTACAGATTAGAGGTCATCACAAGCTCTATAAATCACTGTGTTCCTGGACAGGAAAGGAGCAAAGTCACAGCACAAAACCAAACCAAACCAAACCATTCAGGGTAATAATATCCTAACAGTGAAAATCTTTGGTGCTAAGTCCTGTATGTCTTTATTCTAATTGAAAACCCTCACTGAACATTTACATGCAGGACAAGCCCTTGGTTGATGATGATTATGAAGTACCCATGTATTATTAATACTTTTAAATAACTGCAGCACACACAGAAGCTCTTTGTGTTAGGCAAGGCATAAACATAATCTGTTTCTCTTCAAAAAGACATTTTACTTTCAAATAATAATGCACTACTGGTTTTGCCAAAGAAAGCCTCACATCTGAGCACCACAAATGCCTATTTGAGCAGAATGTGAGACATTCTGGAATATTCTGAATGCAAGGCAGACAGTAATGAATGTTTTACTTTTAATTGAAATATATATCTATCACTTGTAAAATCCATAAATCACTCCAACAGAAGAAAGAACATTACATGAAGAATTTGATACACTTCAAACTGAAATAAATGCATCAACTATTAAAATAAATGTGTGTATTACAGGAAAAATTGATCAAAATCAGATACAATATTTCATTCACCAAATCAGACACATCCCTGTTGAATCACTGCTTATTCAATACAGAATGAGATGCATCATCTATCAAAACAGATATCTTCTACAGTAAATCAAACCCACCATCTGATTCAAATATGTCTCCTACTGAATCAAAAATATCACCCAATACATCAACTATGTGGCACCAGATACATGGCATTTTAAAGAATTACCAAGTAGAATGCCTCTAGATTTAACAAGGATAACGTTTAAATTAAAATTTATTTAGACAAAGAGATCAGCACTTTCATGCTCTCTTGAAGGCTGATTCTTGGAATAGGGACTGTTATTATTTTAAAGTTTCCCTGGAGCATCCTTTGTTTAAGGTACCCTACCAGGAAGAGGTGCTTTCCCCACTTCAGTGGAAAAGGAGGGTTTTATTCCACTTGGGTTCATTCCTTCAAACTGCTAACACTGGGACCAAGCTCTAAGCAGCCACATGGCATCCCCAGCTTAGCTGTCCCTGTTCCTCAAAGGGAAGTGCCAGTCCCTTCCAAGGGATTCAGAACACCACAGTCCATGTACCATTAAATACAGAGAAGCAAATATTATCAACATCAACCCAAAAATCAGGAACACTGACCATGGACCACCCAACAATCAACTAATGGAGTGACTGCCCATAGTATTTTTCTATTACAGCCTCATGCAGAACAAACTTAGCCCCATGCTAAGCAGTCCATGCTTAGCCCCCAAGTGCATAGATGGCCTCCACCACTCTCTGCCAGAGCGTAAAAGAGATGTCAGTGTTCATATGGGCTGGAAAGAACTGTCAGAGAAGTTAGGGAAGAAGATTCCATCAAACATTTTCAAATACACAGATGTCATTCCTGGCTTGGGAAGCTACTGAGACACTGACTCAGATGCTGGCAGAGTAACCCTGTGAACTACCTATACACACTTTCACTGGTATTTAGCTTTTTTCCTCAGCAACTAGCAGACACAACTGACAAAGGCAGGATGCTATGCTACACCTGACCTCAGAGAACCATTTTTATACTCTTACACAGTGTATCTGATCTCATATTCTTTCCTGGAATTGGGGTGTCTGAACCCAAGCTGTATACAGATAATTCCTTTGTCCACCAGCATCAGAACAGTCTCTCCTGCAGACCCAATGCCTAACTAACTGTGTCTCACATTTTGGAAAACACTGTGTGACACAGAGGGAACAGAGTTCTCTGTTTCCACATTCACTCAGCAGCCACAGCACCCAATGAAGGAAGAACACCCCTGGTTTGTAGATGAGATGCCCTGCCAGCTTGACATGGCAAGGATCAAGTTTTCCTTATTTTCTTGGGAGCTCTTGGGGTGCTGGATTTGAGACCACTGAATGTGGGTGGCCTTGTGCCTCTCCATATAGAGGCACATCAATGGGCAGCAAACAAAGGGGGGAGTTCTGAGGTAAGAAGGGAAGCTGAGAACACAGAGTCCAGCATCTCAGTTGTTGTGATAGTGAAGGAAACCAGGCAGATTTGGGTTCCACTCCCTGCTCTCTAGAAGGGAATTGATCTCTCAATTTTCATCAGTGCTGAGAAATGAGCATTCAATAGAACTCATGTTAAAACTGACCACATCTGATATTACAAAGGCTGTCAGGATCAGATTAAGTCATCTACAGTGGCAGAATGTTTAAAAGACAGTCTGGTTAACCCAGCCAGTTTGAATGTTCTTTCATGGATGACAAAACTCACTCTGTTTCCATTGGGACACTCCCAAATTTTGACTTTAGCTTATAAATTAGGCTGTAGAAATAGTGCTCTTGTTGCAAGCCATTAAAAGGCAAAACAAACCCTGCTTGTTACTCATCTGCTGTTCCCTATTATCACTCTCCTCTGTCAATATAAGCATTGATTATAATTGCAGTTTTGCCCAACTCAGATTGATTAGAATGTAAAGCAACAAGACTAGTATAATTATGTCTAAAAGAAGTGTCTACTGACATGAGACATAAAACTGACTGCTGCTTGATGTACTACTAGCAAGTAGAAGAAACCTATGTTTCACTTACACTTCCTCCAAATCCTACAGAATTCCTACAGAATACAATTCTATTCTGCATTTTGGTCCTCTTCACAGGAAAATATACCATAGGGTTGGCAAATCCAGTCAAGGGAAGAAGCAATTTACAGACATGATGTCTCTACCAGAAATGTCTTACCTCTTAAATCTGATAGAGTTAACCTGACTGCTGCCTGTGCATTTAGTTAATTAAGAACCTGAACAGCAGAAACAGATTCTAAACACATGACCTTGTCGAGGGTGATGTTTATCTTAGGTCAGGATGGACACTGCTGGGCCTGGAGAGAGTTCAGGCAGCAAGGGGGGTGTTGCTTTGTTCCATCTCCTCTGCTGGATATTGTCACAGCTTGAAGTGGAACGTGGATAATAATTCCTCCTTTCCAAAGGACAGAGCAAGGCTGGCTGTGATAGCAGGAGACAGCAGGTGGGACATGCTCAATTCAGATATAGAATATAAATACCAGGGGCAAGCACAACTTCACAAACTCAATATTTTCTTTTGCAACACTTGTGGTTTCTGAAGGGTATGCAGAGAGCTCCAAACCCAAAATGGTGTACAGGAGTAGGCACAAAGTTTTATTTGCTTCCTTTCTTTGTGTCCCTCACTTTCAAAGAACATGTTATCTTACATTATATTGTACTGTCTCTTTCTACATCTTGTTATTTAAATGAGATTAAAGCCATTAAACACTGATTTTGTTAATGGCATTTGCTAGAACCTAAGGCACAAGGGAAAATATTCAAAGGTACTAAAATGAACATAAAGTTTTAAAACCATGGCTCTAACACTTAGAGGTTTTTCCCACAGCTTACATTTTAAAGAAACTCCTATACTTACAGTATATCTTTAAGAAACCCTGTGTTAATTAAGACAATGTAAAAATAAAATACAAAAATCCCTTAATTTTTTTTTTTAGTACGAGAGTCTTAAGTAAAATTTAATTAATACAGATAAAAGCTAATCCTTTCTCCATGAAGAAAAACATATCTAGCTTTACAGCAAAGTAACCAGCACTTCACACAAAGCCTCTGTTATTTTCTATGCTTCCAAAGCATATTCAGGTACTCCTTTTAAAGCCTGTCTATAGAAGAAGTAAATCAATTAAACTCAATCAAATCAATTACAAATCCCTGTAACGTTACAATTAGTGAAACATTTTTGGTGAGCTTCAGTGGGAATGAGGCAGCTAAATCCTCCACTCTCCACTTCGTTTAAAAAAAAGAATAAAAAATGGAGAGAAACTAAATCAATTATTTTGAAGTTTCATAGGATCACAGGATTTACTATAGTATTGTTCCACCTATTCAAGTATTTGCTGTCTGCAGGCAAAAGCTCCTTATGTTGCAGGTGGCTGTGTTATGTGTACATACAGGGCAATCCCCCCTCTGCCTGAGTCCTCCAGGTGATCCGTTCTCATGCTGATGCCCGAGATGAGATGAAGCAATTGCTATTTTGATTCACAAAACTCCCACACTGTTAAAACCGTCACCAAAATTGTACCACGTTTCTAACAAAGATTCCCGGTGTGCTGCTGTTCTGTGCTCCTGCATATGCATGAAAATTTTAAATATTTGCAAAACTAACCCCTCCCTCAAGACCTTCTTTCCTCGTTTCTGAAGTTTCCCACTATGTGCAGCTCTGCCACATCTCCAGGCAGGGCTGGCCCAGGCAGCTGGGACTGAGCCCATGGCCCAGAAGCTGGCACAGCTCTGGCGTCGGTCAGCGGCTTCTGGGAGGGAAGAGATGAAGCCCCGGCAGCCACTGGAAAAGTTCTAATCTGATTTTTAGATTATATTATCTAAACTTTTTCAGACCAGTGATCTATAAACCTGTATTTCCATTCATTGTCTGAAAATGAAAGACTTAAAATCACATTTGTTGGCCACTGAAGAATCCTGCTGGCTGTTCAGTGAGGAGCCAGGATCCATCAATGAATTCAGTGCAGCCAGTTGCTGCAAAGAGGGTCCTCTAGACACGTCATTAAATTCCTACATTGCTTATTTTTATGACAAAGAAAATATGGGTAAACTCAAGATCACAAATACTACACAGTATTACATTGAGAAGTTAATGAACACAGCAAACTCATCATACCACTATCCTCTTAAAGTTACTTGACTTTTTTATTTTAACACCAATTATATTTCGTAGCAGAACCATCCAGGAAGCAAGCCCATTCATAGGCCTGTAAACATGTTTAAGACAAAATATTTAAGCAAAATAGAGATTTCCAAGTCCCCTATCAGTAATGCTAACCCTTTTGAAATAAGAAGTATCTTATTTCTCTTAAAGTATACATAGTTTTTTAGGGCAAAACCTTTATAATTCAAAGTAGATGAGACCAAAACTATGGGAGAACTAGACACCATACAGATATTTTTTTGGTATCTATGAAAACATAATTCATACTTAATACAGAACTAGAACAATGACCAGATAAATGGGGTCACAGGCATTTCTGAACAGCCATTTCTGAACAGAAAATAACATACTCTTGCCTGCTATCAGCAGTGGCTAGTTTCCTTTGTGGAACAGTAAAGATCCTGACAAAGTTCACCAGCCAAGATCGTAAGAAATCACCTATTTTACATGCCATTCAGTGAGTGTTTTGCTTGGGAAAATGCTTTTTATCTGTCCCTTTCACTGATAAACTTTGAATCAGTATCTTCTGAAGTTGCTAAATCTAAATAATTTTTGAATGTGCTATAGTGACTAGTGTACTGTTACTGAACACTACAGACGTATCTGAGGTGGACATGGACATTACAAAGGCTCATTATCCTTCTCATTTCACACTTTAATAAGTAAGATTTACTTATAGGACTGTCATTTAATCTCAGTATTAAAAGAAATGTTACATGTACCTTGCAACTTTGTATGACGCATCTTGAATATTTTGTTGTTTCTTTTTCCTTCTGACTGTGTATTTAATAGGGGGAGGCCCATTATTCATACCTCTGCTCTTAATCAAAGCTGAGAATCTGTAGAGAAGTAGAAAATTGAAATCGGCTCCTGCAACCTAGAGCTGAACAATTATGACTTGATTTACAAGGAGCCACTTTACTGCATATTTAAACGCAGCTCTGCTGCAAAATCTGGGGACTTCTCGGATAATCAAAATGCTACGGATTTAGCACTTTTAATTTTTGCTCCATCTCCTGCCAGCTTGAACTCTGATTATAATTACCATTTCATCTTCCCCTGAATGACATTGTTTTATCAGAGGAAGGCACTGTATCTGGAGTCTGAGCGTGATGATTAGTAAGGAACCAGTTTTCAATGGGAAACAATAAGTGTGCGGTGAAAGGAATCAGGATGGGAAGTAACACTGTGAAGCCAGAGATAATCTCAAGTCCTTGAGACATAATGCATAACCCCCATAGCTCTGCAATGCATGTGAGAACATACAGAGGAACTATGCAGAGATGTAGAACAGAAGAGAAAAAAAGCCCTGTACTGCACAGGGCAGTTTCCAAAGGAACGAAGAGGAAACAAAGCCTAATTACTGCCTAAACCCACTGGCATTTATCTCCACTTTGTGTCTTCAACACTTTTGATGCTTTGTTGGACTGATCTGGCCCAACTAAGTGCTAATAACAGACTCTTCTTCCTGTGTTTTGTTTCCAGAAACTATTTGAGGGAAAAATACTGCAGCAGTGAAGCACCCCCGATGAACCCCACCTGCTGGGATGTTGATGGATGAAAAAGGGACAAGTGCTATGGCTGCTTCTGGCTCCTGTTTCTCTTGTTACAGACCTAAGTAAGCAACCAATGCTCTCTGCATGATTTAAAAAAGCAAAATTAAGTGTTAAAAACCCACATGTCGAAGTGGTCTTAAGCTCTAAGATAAAAATAATATATGTGCTGAGAGTAAGAAATAGGAATAGTATCCCCATATTAGCAGCATCTTTACATTTCAACTTCTTAAGGTACAGAGACTTTCCATAAATAAATTCAACTGTTAGGAAACCATGAAGCCTGATATATCTGTAAGAGGAATGGACTGCTTTGGAAATTTCTTTCCTTTGTGAGAATTATCTTTTTGGTGAAGAAAAAATTTACTGATAAAATGTGAAGAGGAGTAATAAATTGACACAGATGAGTGTAAGTACCTTTTGTAACAGTTGCAATAAATTCTGATTGGCACAGGAGGATGAAAACAAATGGTGGTGTAGTGCTGCTCTTGCCAAAGACAAGATGTAGCAAAATATGTAACTTAAAATTCACGGTTGTTTCCCTAACATTTATTCAGTACTGCTTGTCCTTTAGGTTCCATGTTTTGAAAACCCTCTCCCCCAGCTACATTTATGCTGAATAATGCTCTAAACACTCTTGTTCTGGTCAAGGAAACTGCTTATAAACTTCTGGTCGTGGCTTCCAGGATATGACATAAGATAGACCCTCAAAGGGAGTAATGTTGGGTGTACATAAACTTTTGCAAAGTGTCACTGAAAGACATTATATTTCTTTATGTATCTTTAATGAAAAAGCCTCTCCTATATGAGAATATTTCACCCGGAAAAAATAAATGCTCTGAAAAATCGCTAAGTCAAACAGAACTTCTGCTCACCTAATTCAGAATCATAGTCTAAAACTCTTCAGAAAAAAAGCACAGAGAAGATTTGTGAAAATGCCTGGAAAATGGAATGTATTTCATACAAGGCTAAAGTGAGTAACAGGCATCACTTTTGGAAAAGACCCAGTGAGAGGGAAGGAAAATCTCATACAGAGTGATATAATGAGAGCTGTATGAATAGTGAGTGATTACTCACAGCTTCCCCACACAAAAGAATGATGGGGTGGCCCATGAACTTTTCAGGCAACAACTTCTTTAAAAAAGGATAGAGGCCTTTTGGCCTTTTTTAACAGAACCAATAGTTAAGTGGTAGAATTCAGAATCCCAGGATATTGTAAAAAATTATACACATGTTCAAAATCTAGACAAATCTGGAGAAAGTATGTCCGTCAAAGAGCATAAGATTGCAAACTTCAATTGAATCTGTGTCACAGTAAGTTCTAGAAACAGCTGGTGAAAGAGGTAAGGGGGAAATGCTATAATGGCCCTTCCACTGGCACAAGCTGCTGGATTAATGGCAGCAGCAGAGTGAAATACAATAATTCAAGTGTTGGTTGATGTTCTTGTTTTCTTACATTAGCTTTTTGTTACTTATCTTCCCATCATCTTTTAACAGCAGATAAGAATAAATGTTTCTCTTTAACATGTCAGGAGATCTGTGTATTAACAGCACTGTCCAAACACAGTCAGAAGGATAACACTGTACATGAGTATGGAGATGCCTCCACATGGAAGAAAACACAAGATGAAAACTAGATGTTATTTAAAATATCTGACATTGCAAATTGATACATAAACTTCAGGTCTATTTTTCCTCTTTTGTGGTATTTTTGCAGAAAAAAAAATCCTCATAGTTAAAGATCCCTGGAGGAAGAGTAAATCCTCAAAAGCCAGGATTGCTTTTGCAGGTTTGCCTCCTCTGGCAACAGGGTTAGTGTGCAACACCAGAAAGAACTGTTTAGAAAGACATGTTTACTTCCAAAATGGCAATTGGAATGTGCTTTATATACACATTGTACAGAAGTTATGCAAAGATATAGACCATTAAGAAAACTATATTAGAAAGAAAAAATAATTTTGCTCTTAATATTAAAAGTGCTTAACTATCACTTTTAAGGCTGAGTCTGCATTGTACTCACTGTACCAAATCCCTCAGAAGTAGGAGACAATCTGTAACTTAAGTCTTGTAAAGATAGGATTGTCTATATTCTTTCTAAAAAACTAACCAAAAGGTGTTCATGAGGTTTCTTGGTTTGCTACCAAAGCCCCAGTGTTTGAATAATGCAGAACTGCGTCTCCGGGCTAAAAAGGAGACAGACACCCTTAGGTTGTATGTGGCAGGAGGCTGAGGGAGTGGATTTCTTTTGAAAAGCAGCAGTTGAGCAACTCCAAATACCTTTCAACTTACTGTACTTTCCCTTGTCTCCAAAAAAAGTGCCTTTGTTACTTAAAGCATAAGGCCACCGAAGGCTTTAGAAAAGGCAGCTTGCTCCCATGAACTGCAGTTTAATTTCCCTCCCAGCGAATCCCCGAGCAGGACATTCAGCACCAGCCCTTCCCTAAAGCTGAGCTTCATCCACACTGAAAAACATGGCCAGTTCAGTCAGTATGGTTGCTAGGCTAGCATGCAGCAAGGGAATAAATTAGCTGCAAAATAGTCCGAGTTTCAAGCTTTTGTGCACCTCTAAAATATCAATAAGTAGTGTTCTGGAGTTGTTGAAAAATGATGTGCTTGAAACAATGCCCTCAGGAAGCCACTGCCCCATACATTATGTAAGTCATATTGAGCTCTCTTTGGTTAACCTCAAACACTGGCCTAGAAAACATCTTAGAATAATATTACCCTCCTGAAAAATAATATTAAAAAAACAACCAAACAAACAAACAACCTACCAAAGAGAGACAGGTATTTATTTGTCAAGGAAACCTAACAGTACCTCTATAACTTTGGGACCTATTTGACAATATAAATCCGAGAAGTGAACCAGGGATGCAGCTTAGTAAACTGAATTTTCTCCCTTTATAAGGAACAGGAGGCTTACAGTTGCTTTGGCACCTGATTAACACGTAAGACTGTAGGCCACAGGCTCAGATTCACTAAGGGTGAGATGCTATACTGAAGATTTCAGGCTGCATCTACAGTGTGTGAATCTGTCTAAAATCCCACAGATTTAGTTTGAAGATCTGCTGCCATCCTCTAACCAAGGCAGGTCTTCATCTCCAATCCTGCTACATCTGTTCAGCTTTCAGTCAAAGTAAATTTTGTTCTGAGTGCATATCTCTTTGTTCTGCAAATGAAATCTTCAGAGATTCTACAAAGGGAGCAAATACTGAAGTAAAGGCGAATAAAGGCCACAACCAGTAAATAAAAGCTGCCCCTACAAAACAACTCTGCCCCAGGTAGAGACAACACTCCTTCCTCTGAGGAGACAGGACCTTTCCTGCTTTTGAGTGAGAACAGAGAAAACATGTGTAATGTACCCATCATGTAAGGAATCTAACACTGAAAGGGGGGGACTGTCCATTTCCAGTATTCCAGCAGAATTTTGCTTGTGCAAAGTCAAATGCAACTTTGTAATTTGAAGGACAACGAAAACATCCTGAATTCTTTGAAGAGATATCCCTCTCTAGCTAAAAGGTCTGCTTTTCATCTTTTACTACATGGGCTAAAACAAACAAATTCTTTAATGAGTGAAGACCTCACTGCTGCGGGCACCCTATGCATCTGACCAAGATTTCATCAGATTGAAATGCTCTAACCTTAATTCAGGATACATAAGCAAATCTACTACACTGGAATACTACAAAGTAAAAGGCAGTATATGGGGCATGGGAGTCCTTGGATTAACTGAAAAGATCACACATAGTGCTTAAAACAAGCACACACACAGAAAGTTTTTATCATGGAGAAAATCAGCACAGATATTTTGCATTAGTATTTCTTACTGCAGCATTGACATTGGGCTGATGGTACTCAGCATACAATAGAAGATTCTACTCTCTTGGGAAACTGGGCTCTGAAGGATGAACAAATTGACTTGACCAGTTGGTTGTATTTCCACAGATACTACAGCATTGCAAGACTCAGGATGTATCAGCACATTGATGTTAATGAAAAATACAGTGACAAACAATCTGGAAAATGTTACTGCCTGAAGTCTGATGATGAGAGCCCCAGGTATTTCTAAGTAATCATTTCTGTCAGAAAAATAATTCATGAATTCCTTATTTCTGCAAAGGCAACCTTCTTTATGACAGTAATTATACAGAAATTATTTAAACATTTACCTCCAGAACATGAAGGAGTTCTTAAGTGCATGTAGGACAGTCTACAGACAATCTCAAGCATCTGCATCATTTAAGCTGAGATTAGTTTTCCCCCTGCAGATCATGTTTCAAAGCTATCATCTCAATTTAGAGATGAAAGGTACGTGAAAGAAATTTCTACTGCTTTAAAAGAGTTAACAGGAAAATTAACTTCCCTTATAGAACTAGGCCAGAGCAAACAACTTGCTGGATATTGGTCCCATTCTTGCTAGCCCAGAACTTCACTATTACAATAACAAAGTATTATCATAACACAGGAAACTAAACAATCCACACTTTAAATGCAAACACCTGGAAAGATCCTGGCAGAAGGGAAAGTTCTTTTTTCCCTTTGACTGCTAATTTGCACTTTCCTCCCAGTCTCCATTCCCTTTTCCCAGCCTTTCACCTTTCCTTGACAGATCAAGGTTCTTCTCTAAAGGATAACTCCAGTTTTGCATCTCTAACACTTCAGTACTGAAGACAGAGACAAGTCAACCAATACTATAAATGGAAACATGTATGTGGTAGTAAATCCTGAAAGAAGAGTATTGATGGCCTGTACACTATTCCAGACTGGAAAACAGAGAAATGAGTCATAAATCATCCGAGACACAATAACCTCCTTTTGACCTTAGCTCTTTCTATTTTTTTGTGTTTGCCTGGTCTTTTTAGGTAAGCTTTGGATCTCTTTACCTCAGCTGAAATGCTAACATAGTGTTTACATTGCTATAAAGTTGCTTGAGAAATCTGAAACAAGAAACCAATCAGAAAA
This sequence comes from Chiroxiphia lanceolata, assembly GCF_009829145.1. NCBI lineage: Eukaryota > Metazoa > Chordata > Aves > Passeriformes > Pipridae > Chiroxiphia > Chiroxiphia lanceolata. Next base: position 6,614,653 of record NC_045651.1, read on the forward strand.
AAAAAGATTGCAACATCCAGAGCAGGTATTGGCATATTTACAATACAGTTCTTGAGAAAGTAGCCCAGAGTTCCTACACAAATCCTTTCTCTTTGAATGGTGACAAGCAGCCAGTCACCAGGCAGGGATATTACTTAGTTAATAATTGTAACTCTTGAAAGCAGGCACTGCAGATAAGATCTAATGAAGGTGTAGCACAAAGGGAAGGGACAATGAGGCATCAGTAGCTATGATATACCTTTAAACTCTTCAGCCCTTTGTGACATGAGACAACACACCACAAATTCTGTGCCCACCTTCATCTCCAGAACTTTGCAGTTCGTTGGTGCCCTTATGAACTGACACGTGTTTTCAGAGCTCTGGGTCATCACAGCTCCGGGGTTATCATTAAAGGACAAAGCTTAAAAGGCAGAAAACACACACAGCATTTCTGAGGGTTCAGTCCTATCTGATCTGAGCACATGTGGCTGGCTGGCTGCAAGTCGACTGCTGACAGCAAATGAAGGCACAGTTAATATCAAATGTATCAAAAGTTCACCATTAGTTCATAAATGATATGCAACTGGTTTATGTACTGATCTATATTAACATTACTACACGGCCAACTCACATAAACCTGGAAAACGGTTACTAAATTCTTACTAAATCACAAGAATTCTTACTAAAATCACAAGAATTTCAAGAAGCCTTTGCAATCAGTCCCAGATCAGAATCAAATGCCAGGTCTCACTAAAATCATGCCACTGGAGGCATGACACAAATCCTTCATATAAACTCAATTAAACCTTTTCCTGTATTCAAGAATGAGAAGTACTAAACAGGCCTATAATTTCAGATGGTTGCTCTATGATTAGCAATTGCAGTGATTAGAAATCGCGCTTTTTTTCTGAGAGAGTGGTGCGTGTGGAGGTGTTTCAACTTAACATACTTGAAAGTAGACTCCAGAACTGCATAGTCCTGTTACTAGAACTACAGATACTCCTTTGTAACCATTGCTCAATCATTTTAGAGTCGATGGACCTACTAGTAACATTTTCACTTTATTTACTAAACTTCCACACCTTAAAACAAAAATTACTAAATAACAGATTTACAGGACATTTCAAAATCACTTTTAAAGTATTCTATACTCCATTTCCAACAATTCATATGAGTTGCACCCCAAAATGACCTTCAAAAGTTTGCAAAGCAGGGGAAACTATTTTTAAATCAGGCTACAATTTTGGCACCAGAAGAGTGTTTCAAAAACGAAATATCATAAACAATTGTTATTTGTTTTTGCTGCTATTGGAATGAGTTTAATTCTTATTAATAAGCAGGTAGTTTCTAAAATTATTTCTCATTGTTCCAGCTGAACTCAGACATAAAGCCATAGTTTTACACTGCCAGAATCTGGAGTACATTTTTTGGTCTGGATTTTTTCTCCGAACAAGGGAACAGCTCTCTCACAAGCAACTGGGGTTTCTGTGGGTGTGCAAAGGCTGGTGCAGCATTCAGGACTATGCATGTTACTCAGGCATCACCCAGAAGTCCTAATCTTGAGTTCAACGTTACTCCTCTGTCTCCAGTCTACAAGGGAGCTCTTTTTCATGTAAGAAAAAATTACTCTTAGTCTTTCATAGGCGGAAGAAAACATGGTGCTCATGTTACCTGATTTCCCAGAAAAAAAACCAAAACAGGTCATACAATTTTACTAAATGACTCCTACTAAAGTTCCATGTCCTTTTGTAAGAACCTTTAGTAACAACTTCATTCAACAAACTTCACTGTGTTGAGAAAGCTTAAATCAGTTTTAGACCTGTTTTAAGTCTACTTTTTTGTATTCATATTCTGAATTTTTTTATACTACCAAGTGGAACATGAAGTCGGCTGTGGTGAGAAATCTCCTTCCCAGGAAGAAAACCATAGAGCAAGCAATATTTAGCCTCCCTTTCTGTTAAATTTTTCTTTGATGAATCAAGATTTCAGATTATAAATGTCAGGGACTTACCCATATTTCTTCAGAACACAGCACATTTTAGCTCATGCCTGCCTTTCATAAATTCTCATTAAATTTAGCATATATACATGACAGGGAGCCAAATGGCATGAAAACATTCTGCATTTCTTCTTTCCTTTTTTTAAATAGAAGTATTTATGGGACAACATAACATGAAATCTTGTTTTTCATCATATATCTCAGGCCTAAAAAAAATCTTAGAAGAGCAAATATCAAGTTATTTAGGGTCCTGAAGCATTATAAAATGCAAACCACATGACTGCAAACACCAAATATATACAACACATACAAACATTTCTCAGCAGTGTTGTATAAACCCATTTTTTGCAGAAACCTACAACACTTAATAAAAAAATGAGGCATATGAAACACATCTCTGCTGATGACCAGTGATATTTCAGGGGTTACTGTAAACTTAACTTCTCTGCTTATTTTAACCAAAGTCCCCAGAGCACTAAAATTAAGGCAGTGGCTGAAGTGGAGCTTAGGACTTTGGCAGGGCCATTTCTTACAGATTCCCAAAGGAATCTGTATTAGTATGTCCATAATGTCAACAGCCTAACAGGGCTACAGGCAGTCTAATCATCACACACAGCACAGACATCACATTTCAGAGTCTCCTATTGATGAAATGATAAAAATAATAAAAACATATAATTAAACAGGACCAGTTTAATGGAATAAATGATCTGGTTGATTAAAGCTGTGCAATTTCCCTTGATCTAACACTACTTCAGCCTATTTATTTTATATAACTTGTGCTGAAGAGGTCAGCAGTTAATCTGATACAAGCATCTCCTGGTGCTCATTAGAAAGTTATGATGCTACAACGATGCTACCATGTGGTGAGACTTAGGACTTGGCTCTTCTGAGATTATGTTCTGAGTAACACTTTGGAATCTGCACTCACTGGCATGCACACAAGGTCAGAATACAATTTTTATTTTGCTGCAGTGTGCAAACTTTCTGCATGTATATACATAGGCACATATATACCTATTTATATATTTTCACGGAAGTTCATTTGCATTGAAATGTGTCTCATTTATTAACTTAGCCATGTTGTACAGGAAATAAAATGAGTCATTTAGAATGGTGGCTGCTGCTTTAAGACACTCTCTTTCCTGTTGCATGGCAGATGGATGGCTCTAATGCCATCACTTGATACCATGCCGAATTGTGACTGTGTCATTTTGTTAGAGCCTGCTGGTTTTGTGTAGAAATTTGCTGTTGGATTAGGGCTTTTGCCAATCCAGGCAGAAGAAAAAGGCTATTTAATGTGTCTTGAGCTGCCATATGGTGTGGATAAAAGAAGTAGTTTCATGGCAGTCATGAAATGTGATGTATCTGAGTAAATCCACGTGGCTTTGTCATATTCCCTGTCATATAGTGGACCTGCTGCCATCAGGTATTTTACATGGAAAATAGGATTGCCATAGCTCTTGATCCTGGATGTACCTCAGTGTCAGAAAACAGTACCTCCTTCTGATGTTTTCAGTGCACATGGAGAAGCCAATCATATGAACTGGAATGTGAGGTGAGGAAATGCCTGGCTCACAGCACAGCTGATTCAAATGACACTTGAGCGTAATATTCATCTACAAATGCATAATATTCACTCAGAATGTCATAGTATTTTACTAACAAAGGTAAATCTCACCACTGTGTCTCAGCCTAGATGAACAGAACATACTATGGAAAGAACTGATAATAGCACTGTCTCCAAGGAAACTCATGAGTCTTAGCCTGGATCTTCCTTTGTTTTACTGTGATAAATCTCATCCTGCTTCTTCATCCATTTCTGCCAGCACTGTGAGTCCAGCAATGTCCACTAATATAATACTTATGTTCTTTTCCTTTACTTCCCTTTTTTCTCTCCCCTTAATCCCTGAAAAAGTCTAGAAGAAAGCAAATTAAGGCAATGAGGTCTTCAATCTAACACTACAGCTTTCTCCTCCATTGAATAATGGGAGAAATTCTGGCTCCACTGTAGCTTCAGTATTTCAGTCAGTATTTTTCTTGAAGCAGACAACCTCTAAGATGTTTAGCAGAGAACAGATTTGCTTTACAGTATTTGTGAATGTCACCATCATACAGAAATACCATTAAGATAAAGTTATAAGCACTAAAAATCCTGCTTATAATATCATTGTTCTTATCAGTGCTCAGTTCATCAGACATACTACGTCCAACTAATTGCATCACTTCAAGGATGTAATTTTCAGGCTTTCAGCCTTAGAGTGGCATCCAGAAATACCAGTGCACAACAGGTGCTCTGCTGATCAGCCACTCAAGGGAACATGAGGAGACAAAACCTGAAGCTATCTGAGGAATTTCAAGGGAAATAATTAATGGTCTGTAGAGCTGAGTAGCCTTCAGCATGAGGTGATAGCTGAGGAAAAATTTTCAGGACTATAAAAGTCCTAACACAGTAACTCAGTCTAAATGCCATTCAGGGCTTCTTATTTCTGCTGGGGATATTCCTCAGGGTAGCATATAGACTGTGGAAAATACTACTTCTTTAGCTACCATTTGTCTTCCAGAAATACTTGAAGCCTTATATTCACTGGATAAAAGGAAAAAAGCTCAGGATGTCTGCAGGATTTGGACTGTGTCATACCTAAAGACTTCTGGCAGGAGTGTTTCCTCATATAGTTTGCATGAAAATACTGCGAACAACAATCCTTTGGTTTTGTTTAAGACATCTTTCTAGGACAGAAAGCAAGGAGCAGTATGAAGGTGATGAGAAAGATGGAGAGAGAAGATCATTCTGTTTATGGCACAGCAGAGTGTGCAGCTTCAGCTCTGGAGCACAGAGTTCAGAGCCTCACAGGGCCCTGCATCCAAACCAGTTTATTCTGGTCAAACCCCACCCAGCTTTATCACAAAACCAGAGTCCAGTCTTAAGCACAGCTTCTTCTCAACTGCAATGCTTAATGAAAGACTTGTTCCAGTGCTGTCAGTGCAATGAACAGCAGTGTCAAGGCTTATTTTCTGGATGAAATCCATTTAATAAAAGCCAACAGATTTCCAGGAGGGACAAAGATCCTAATGGTGCCTGGAGAACCACGCTGACAATGTCACACCTATGCCATGGCCCTGCGGTACAAGTGTCCTGACCTTGCAAAACTCAAGTTCCACTGTCCCTGCATAACTTCAAGCATGTGCTGAATATAAGGACAGTAAGTGATATCAGGGATTGGAGAAAGATCAGTTCAGAAGCCATAAAGAAAACTTAAAGAGGTAAATCATGACAAACCAGTAATGATGGTTATGCACATGTGTAGGACACTCCTGTAACTGTTCACCTGGTTCCACCCTGCTCAAAAATCGCTTGGTTGGTTTTAAATCTTCTCACCCCTGGAAAGTTCCAGGTTATAACACAAACGATATCAGCCATCTCTCAAGGTACATCAGCTGGAATTTTCTCATCTACAACTTTCCTATACCCAATGTATTGGATACAACTTTTCTGGAAATTGCTTTGTGTGCATTGCATGTTTTGCTAAGTGATATTTCCCCAGAGCTGGCAGATCACTCCACAGTAGCAGATGTGCCTGTTTTAGAAAATCACTACCATAAGGAATAGCATAATTATATTTACTGCTGTTTGTTACTGCACCACATATCGACTAGCAGGGCTACTGGTACAATTGAGACTCGCTAAGAACTTCTTTTCTTCCTTGGCATAATATACATAATTATGTTTTCTTTCCTCTAATTGCAGCTAAAGATTACCTGCTCACTAATAAACTTTTCTTGCAGTATAAGCCAAAATTAGGCCCTGCTGAAGGCAACTGTGGATGCATCTTAAATATATCCTTTTGAGTTTTCCACCTGCCTCATAATTTCACTTTAGTATTGGTTTCTAAAAAGGTGAAATTATTGTAACAGAACATGCACTCCTGACAGACTATCCTCCTAAGTTTCATGATATCCATGTATGAGTTATCTGCTGACCCAGAGCACTACACAAAGTTCTGCAAGTATTTAAAGTGTACTATTGAAGATCTGACAAAAACCTTTTGTGCTATTTTTATGTTCAGAACCAAAGGGAATTAGAAAAGCAAGAAATACTGTCCAGGGAATGATAAAATTTCAAAAAGATCTTATTGAAAACATGCTGCCTGAAACACTCCAGAAGCTTTTTATTTGATAAGTGTTCTTATCCCTTTTTTGTTTCATTTCTGATTTGAGAATACATATGCTGATTTTCTTTCTCATTTAAATTTCAATTATTGCTCCATTAGTCCCAGATACATTGTGAATTTGTAGCCTTTTGAAATCTTATTATAATTTCCACATGTATATCGGGCCAGAATAGCCACTTTTTGATTAAATTAAAAGAAAGAGAAGAAAAAATATTGTAGGAAATTAAAATGGCAGTGCCATCTACCAGAACAGCATCTTCAAAATGTGTAGTGTGCCTTTTAAAAAACAAAGAACACAGATGACAATATGGAAATTTATTCCCTTAGGAATAACCTTGAAGCCCTGACCACACTAATTACAACACACTGCTCTGGCTGATCTGTCTTATGACATGGCTCAAGTTCACACCTGAGAAAGCATCAACTACTGTCTGGAAAACAAATTTGCTCTCCACAAACACAAGAGTTGAAATTCATGGTCATTGTAGATGTTTTCTGGGGTAACTACTGTAAAAGAGAGACTGGTGAGGAATGAAACACTGTACTGCAACACTGCCATTCAAACTGGGCATTAGGTAATTAAACCCTGTGTGTGTGTGTTTGACTGAAGTGGAGAACTAACTGACCCACTGTTTTTCCTTTAACCAGAGGGCAACCCTTTGGTTCCATTAGTCAGTTATTTAAAAGATACAGTGATTGCTATAACTCCTTCAAAGAATCCTTTAGTGTATTAGTGCTTACAGGAGGTTAATAATTTAACATTAGAATGTCCAAGAACATAATGCCACGGTCATCAACAAATAGGAGTACAAAATACTGGTAATGGATCTTGACTTCATAACAAATCTAACAGATAAAACCAGGGCCAGCCACATTAAGGGTATATAACATAACATTCAGCTTTTTGATGCCTATGTTTTTCACAGATTCAAAATTAAAAAACAGACACAGTTTTACTTCAACATGAAGAAAAACATTGCATACTACACTTCTGAATTACTGGTGTCTAAATACCAAGGTACTTCAGAATTTCTAATATTAACTTTTTCCTCACAATAGATAATGAAAAGATCAAGTCCTACTATCATCATTTAAGGCTGGGACCAGATAATTCCATGCATCCACAAGAAGCTCATGCTAAACAGGAAAATTTTGATTACCTATGTCCCAGGCACATCTTCTTCACTAAAACATTCTTCTGTCTATACCAGCCTTTATGTTCCCAAGACAAAACTTGACAAATACTGCCTCAATTACAAAGAAAGCTTATCCTTCCCATTTCATAGAACAAAGCCAAAAGCTGATCAGAATAACACCATTTCTCAGGAAAATCCAACCCATGGAATTACAGACTCTCCTTTCCTAACTCTTCCACACCTTCTTCATTCAGATGCAGCAGAATTGTTTCAAAAAGCTAACGACAAGGGTATCTGGAGAAAAGGGAAACCTTCTTAGACCTAAGCAGCAATGACCACCTATCTACAGAGCAAAGAGGAGGCAGCTGAATGGTCTGTGCTGACCCAAAACTACAGTGGTGTCCTACTAAGGAGTCACTGCAGAAAGGAAGGGACAGGATGGCAGTCAGCTTCCCTTTGCCCCTAAATCTTGGAGGACAAAGCAGAGGGAAATCATACATGGAACTTACTACATCTGCTGAAGAGCCCTGATATCTCTCAAACTCACTGGCAACACTGGCACTGATACTGGAAAGGACTTGTCCTTGGCCCCAGTCAAACCCACGCCCTCAACAACCTTTCAACAGAGGGGGTGATGCCACGACAAACAGTCAAAGCTCTTCACTGGTTTCTCTCACTTGTTTGTTCACTCCTGCAGAAGTGTTGTGTGACCTCCTGAACCTCTCTGCTCCCTCAGACAACTGTAGTTGGAGGGCAGGCAAGTACAAAGACTCTTATTTCACCTCCTTTAACAGTGCCTTTCTCCTCCAGCTGTGCCACACACTCTGCCATTCACCAAATTTTATAGTATCAACTCACCACTTTACATAATTAATGATTTTTTCTAGATACAAGTGGTTTCATAAGCCTGTGATGATTATCAGAGGAGAAAGCAAAGGAGAAAAAATGGAGGCAAAACAGGATGAAAAAAGTAACTTTAAAAGTTCTTACTTGTGCCATTACCCTTCCCTAGGACATGGTGTTACTGTGCACTTTTATCTTTGTGACATTCAATTTGCTTTGACTAGCAGCAATATCAGTAGCATAACTGAAGGTGAACCTCTCAAGAATTCATGCTTTTTCCAGATAAACAAAACTTGGACAAGAAATGTACAAGAAAATGAAAAAGCTCAGTTGGCTTAAATGCTTTTCTTCTTTCAGTTATCCAAAGCTTTCCCATTCAATAACTGTCCTGTCATTTTGACTTGTTTATTTATCTACATTTTTCTATTAATATTCTATTTTTAGAATATAAACATTTTACCCCTCTGAAAAATCATGTGTTCTTTAGATAAAATGCTAAGATACGTGCCACAATGGGAAGCAAACAAAATGTACTGAAAATAACTAATTCCACTCTTTTTTTCTGTCCTAAAACTCTGCTCTAAACTTCCAAAGACTGAAGAGCCTTATCAAAAAAACTGGACTAATTTTGCTAATTTTTTACTATTTTATGGTTCTTATATCAAAGCTAAGTGAAACTCAGGAGGGGTTTTTTACATCCTTGAGATTTGTCTTTTAACTTGGTATTTAACCTCTTGTTTGGATTCTCTCACTGTTGCTGCTGCAACATCTCAAAATTAGCGCCAAGAGAATAATTTCGCACGGTGGAATCTAGAGAAGGGATTTATGTAAACCTGAATGAATCTCAACCAAGTGGTGCTGGATGGATTTAAACTTGAACAAAGGGCTTTGGGTAAGGCCCATAAATCCTGTGGCAGCGTTCTCACTGCGTCAGAGAATCCCACACTAAGCCACACATCTCCTCTTTTCTTCCCGCTCGGAAAATCCATGAAACAAAGCAGAAACCTGATTGTTCAAGTGATGGAAGCCCAGCTACAAAAATCTATTTGCAGGGCTGAATTCTGAGAACTCGGTAATGAGTGAAAAGTCAGCTGCTATTGAGCAGGTGTTGGACTCCTGCAGACTTTGGATATCTGAACACTGCAGTGCTAGTTGCTAAAAATCCAATTTTACTGGTTGAACAATGATAAGATTTAATAAAGTCTAACAATTACATATACTGCATATTGTGTTCCTAGAGTATAGCAGTATTATTATAATAAAGTATGATTTCCACATACTTTATCAACTTTTTTAATCTAGAAACTATTTTTAAAGTATTACAACTCAGTATTAATATTTAATTGCTTTTACTTAAAACTCAGTAGCTTTTCTTATAATTTTGTGACAGTGTTTATTAAGTATTCATGCCCTTCATTATATGTCTTTAAAGTAATTAATCAAATAAAATATCCCCTTTAGGAGAAGTGTTTTTACAGGCATAGATAAAGGTGCTCAGGTATTTCCAGAATTCTGATGTTGGCTGCCACAATCTAAATGAAACTTTTGGGTAAAGAAATCCCACATTAAAATCTGAACTAGAGTAAGTTTTGCTTTTTGTGGAAGTAGTCAGTTAGCAAAGACTGGGGAAATTCAGAGGTTATCTAGATGGATAGAATAAAAGTTGCAGACATTAAAGCTTTTTCATCACTACACAAAAAAACAAGTATATGCAATGTATTTTTGCAATATTGATGCAAAGTCATTAAACATCAGCACATAGAGAATTCTGGAAAATTGAAATACTAATCTAAAATTCAAAAATCTTTCAGCTAATAGTACAATTTCACCATCTCCAATTTCTTGCTTGGCAATGAGGACCAGTGAAAAGCTCTCCAAAGTGGCTCCAATGTTACAAAAAGCAGAAAGAGCAACACATTTCATCAATTCTCAAAACGGCAACACAAAACTGCAAAAACCAACTACGGAAATAAATCGTTCAAAATATTGATTTTCTTGAAAGAAAAAAAGCTGGAGCTGAAAGTGAGACCCTTTTTTTTTTATTTTTTTTTTTTTTCTGTCTCTAACTAGCAAACTTGCAAAACGAGAATCCAGATCCAGCTGGCCTCACCCATGCCAGTGTCAGACACTCAAATGAGATGGTAACTGGACTTAAATCCATGGAATAGTCTCTTTATCCTTCTGTCCTCAAACAGAACGTGCATGACTGAAGCTGCAGAAGATTCACTCATGCCACCAGCAATCCCACAGACTGCAAAGAACTCTCCACTTTTCCTGGCTTTTCCAAGTGAACATTTTATTAATGGCAACGTACCAGGGCCATTTCTGCCTCTTCCAATAAACTGAATGTAAACAAGAAACTTGGTCACATTTGAAGGAATGCATGGGGCTCTTAACTAAGAAGAAGGGGCAACAGAGAGGGACCACTGCTCAAAGGATCTGCACAACACTTGTCTTCTTCACACAGTAGTGACAGTGTGACTGGAAACAGCTGCATGAAGTTCACTGACACTATTTGGGAAGCTACAGAATGGTGAGAAAATATAGCACAGAAAACTGATGCTCCAGTCATGGCTGGTTTTATTGTACTTTCAACTCAGCAGCACCCCAATATCTTCCTCTTGCCTTCCACCTTTAGCCCATCAAGAATTCTTTGCCCATGTATTTTGTAATCAAGTGCCTTCATTTTCCATATTGTCTGAATACTTAGGGAAACTATTCCAGAGAAAGTCCAACTTCAGTGTTACAATTCTGAACACACAGAAAAAAAGTCAAACTCAGACCTGCAACAACAAACAGCTACACATAGAGAAGATGGATTATTTCTCTTAAAAAATTAAGCAGTATTTCTTGAATATATGCACACTGTAACTTTCAAATATCTACACCTTTATCCAAGTTGTGTGGATTTCTAAGAAGATAAAAAGTATTTCTCCCTTCTCATGAAATGTAAAGTCCTTGCTCTAAAATATAAAAGTACTTTTAAATTTTCAAAGGAAATCTTAAACACTGAAAAGCAATGACTTTCTCTTGTCTCATTCTGAGCCCTTTTTTTTGCAGGGAAAGTAGATTTGATACAAAAATTGAGCAGATCATGAGTATAGAAAATTCCATCCCTGAGCAGCAGACTCTGGTAAAATTATAGGCAATTGAAAATCCAGCAAAAGGACAGAACCCTCAACAGTCTTTAAATGGGGAAAACTTCAATGTCTCTCATGTGTATAAGAAGGAATAAATTTAATATTCAAATAAAATTTTAAGACTAAAATAATTTAGAAAAAATACTGGGTAGTTCATTAAATAAATTGGTCAGGTTGACCTTTATCAACTTTTTTACATTTTTATTTTACATTTTAATTCAGAGTATTTTTTAATGCTGATATTTTCTTGAAAACATACATATAAGGTCACCAAGACTTACTGCTGAGATAAAGTCACTGAGATAAAGTCACATCTGTAATTCAAAGCAGCCCAGAACACATCATTTCTCATGTCCTTGTCCAGAAAAAGAAAAGGTGGGAGGACAGTCCAACTTCCATAGCCTTCCTTATGTTAAATCTAAAATCAATCATGCCTGCAACCAATCAATGCAACACTTTTATAAAGGCTCCAAATAAAAATCAAATTTCTTACTTTCATCACAAAATACCCAGATTCAAATAGCACCTCCTTTCCAAAGACAGGGTAATTTTTTAACAGGCTTTAAAAGGTGCAAGAAAATCATTTACCCACCTTCACCTGGAGTGTGAGAGGGCAAGGGGAGCTGCAGCAGTGGGTTTCTGAATGACTCTCTTTTTCCAAATTACCATTAGAAGCATTACTTCATGTGGCCCCTCAAGAGGCAACCACACTTTATAGTGCAAAGATGCAGCACTTCAGTAATTGCAATGTTGTCATTATACACAAGCAGAGAAATAAATATTCAAAGTAATTTTTTGCATTGCCATTTGTGTGTCACAAAATGATACATTTGTTTGAAAGAAGTTTTCTCTTATTCAAGTACACAATTTGTCATAAGTTTCTGAACTATTATTGGTGGGTGAGTGCATTTCAGTCTTCAGATTACAGGCATACACTCCAAATTTCTGGTTAAGATACGGTGATATTTTATCCATTGATCCAGGAGGGGTTAGAAAGTAATCTTTCTTTTGGTTGCTTATAAAATTTTGAGCCAATATCCATCCAAAAGTTGGGAGTTGTCACATCCTCCTTTTCACTTTAGTGTAGTCTGATGCCTTCCTACTGGCTTTCTCATGTTTTTATTAAGTATTGCCAATTCTTTCTATCCCAAGCCTCATCAAGCTTTCCACAGACCAATTCCAATTTCTAATTTAGCTCATCTCTGTTAAAATGTCTCCTTCACTCAGCATAATACTTAATGAGTACCATGAACTCGGCTTCCTGAGGAATACCATGTATTAAAATGATGCAAATTCAAAAAATGTAGTTAAAATCTCACTCAACTTTCAATGTTCAAGGCAGGTAAAGCAGCAGGTTTTACTCCCAAACCCTTAGGAGATGTCTTGCCATTTACTCCATCTAACTTTAGAAATGAATTGGAAATCACTGACTACAAAGAGAACGAGAGAATGAGGCAACAAGAACTCAGACCCCAAAGTCATCAACCTCAGGAAAAATAATTTTCTCAAGAAAATGACTTAAATTTCTGCCCTGAACCACTGCTTCTGGGAGACTGTAAAACTAGACACTCTCCCTTGACATCAGCACAAATTGGACTGTGCCCTTCACGTAAGGAAAAACACATTGGGGATGACAAGTCAAAAACTGGGCAAATCAGTTATTTCAAATTGTATGTAAGGAGAGCTGATGTGGCTCATGGGATCCCTTGGGTAGAAGTTAAAGTACACCTGCAACAGGAGAAGTATGCATTTAACCCAAAACAGTAACTAGCGAAGGTAAGTAAATAAAAACAATGAAATAGCCAAAGAATCGTCAACTTGTCAGGTTATGATGGCACAGCAACAAGCTTCCTGCTATCAAGAGACCAGCTTCTGGAAAAACAAGACATGATGATTTCCAGTTGCAGAAGTATACAAGACTTGGAAATGGAAAATCTGTCCAGCACCACAATAGTAGCTATATATAAACTGGCTACATATCTTTTTAATTCATCCATAATACAATTCCTTAGCCATAAATCACATGATAACCTAATCTACAGGGCCTGGGCAATCACAAATACTGTGGCAAACTGCTTTCTGATCTTATCAGTGGATTGCTTCAAAGATTATCACGCCAGCACACACTGAGGAGCAGCAGTTTGTCTGCACCAGCACTGGACACCAGACCACCCCCACAGCCCTGCTGAGAACCTGCATCACACAGAGGACTTGGAGATACACTGCAATGGGGTGAACTTCCATTTCAAATCTTCAGCTTTTGGGAACATGGAAGAACTAAGAGTTCACATAGATTTGCATTTTTCAGAAGTCAGGATTGAAAAGAAACCTGCACTGAGAAACTGCTGCATTTCACAAACAGCTTTTTTCACAAGCCACACTACACCCAAAAGCTGAGTGATTGATGTGTCCATGCAGACACCACACAAACACGACTGAAATTAATGCCAGTTATAAATTCCCATAACTAACCTGATACGTAGAACATTTAGAAGCTGAGAGGTAATTAATGTCTTTAAAAGATCATTCTTTGCTGCAGATATGATTTCTATTTGAAAGCAAATGAATCCAAACATCCAAGTGAACTGGAGACAAGACTGGGATGTTCACGTTCAAAACCCAAAGCTACTTCATGCAGTCGTTTGCACTTTGCCATCTTTGGTAACTACACTTGATTTCAGACCCAAGCACCCCATTAAGAATCAGATGAGATGGCTACACAGACAACAAAGGACCCCCAATGCCTTTTACTGACCCAAGTTTGCACAGATGTTACCTGAAAGGTAACATAACAGTAGATGAAGTCCCACTGATCTGGAACAGGAGGCATTTAAATATTTTTCTCTAAAGGATCAATGAATGTGACCCACAATGACACTGTTTAAGTAGAAATCCTCATTGAAAGATTTACTTGCCACCTCAACCACTAATTCATTGCAAAGACCTCGACTCAGCAATACTCTTGCTTAAACCAGTTTGAGTGCTGTCTTGAATAGGTATGGCCTGAGACTTAATTTATTTTCTGAATCATTAGTAAAGAAAAGTCCTGGAAATGTCTTTTCAACCATCCTCTTCAGTTTCCTTGGGCAGTTCTCTGTCTCTATAAAGCATGTGGTTTATTTCCTGTTATGTATATGGTTTGTGAGATTCAATTCAGAAATAATTAATAAATAAGGCCGAGGAAAGATTATATAAAAATGTCAAGTGTTGTAAAGTATTGGAATAACTGATGCTGCCTTAGAGTAATTATTTCTCCAGTCTTAAAACATCTAAAGAATGTATGAGCATGATCCACACTGAGGCTGTTTGAGTAGAACATAAGCACACAGATATATTTATATTCTGTCTGTGTACACCTGACAGACAGGTTTATTAGGTATATTACATAGAAAATAAAGAAAGTCTAGTCTGAGGTGTGAAATCTAAACAGTATTTTATTCCAAAATTTCTGCATGAGAAGGCATTTCACTGGCTTTATCTACAATTCTCCTATTGTTCTTGCATTTTGAACTATACTCCTCATTTTACATTGACCTCAGCGTGTGCATACTTACAGATACACAGACCATAACCCTTAAATATTGTCATTTTATTGCTCCTAAGAGTGAGGACAATGCAAAGAGAATAATGAAAGCTGCTGTTGTTAGGAGGTTGAGAGCTCTGTATCCACTGGTGCAGCTGACAGTGGAACTCCTTCCAAGCCATGAGTGGAGCAGAGGCACCCCAAAACCACCACCCTCTGCAGGGTGAAATCAAGAGATGACAAGGCTCAAGGCCATCAGTTTGTTCATCCCTTACACTTACAGGTGAGACTTGCACTCTTTTGATCAATGCTGGATTTTATAATAAGTTCACACCCCCACACCTGTCAGCAAATTCATGCTGTCCCTTGCTGGCTGGACAGAAATGCTGCAGTAAAATCAACAGGATAAAAGTGTATAGGGAAAATATTTCCAGCTTTGAGAAACAAACAAACAGAAAACTTGTGCTGAGATTTCAATGCATAAATCACCTGCAGAATTCTAATAATGGGGGCAAACAAACTGCCAAAATGCCATCTTTTAATACTGGTGCAGTATTAATAACAACATCTTCAATATCAATACCATTTACAGCAAATGCCGGCACAGGAGGAATTGCACAGCTTTCATACAAGAAGCCAAATATCAAGTGCAGTGACATCCCCATGATTGTTCTGTGCCAAAGGACAAGATAAATACAGCACTAACCCAGCTAAGTGGGGGACACAAGTCATTTTAGGGGCTGGTAATCTC
The DNA here is from genome assembly GCF_009829145.1 of Chiroxiphia lanceolata. Classification (NCBI taxonomy): domain Eukaryota; kingdom Metazoa; phylum Chordata; class Aves; order Passeriformes; family Pipridae; genus Chiroxiphia; species Chiroxiphia lanceolata. The sequence continues at coordinate 6,630,196 of NC_045651.1, forward strand.
CTGTGTCTGTGAAACACTGATGTTCAGTCTTCAATTACATTTTACTTACAGAGAGACCACTCGTACAGACCACAACGCCTTCCTGCCTTAGCCAACAGAGAAAATAAATGGTTGATCCATTATTGGATTTCCCTCCCTCAGTAATGTCAATTCCTTTAAAACAGAGTGCCCTGTTCTGTCAATTCAGCAATCTCAAGGCTGTGTCCTGTTATGTTCATTTTAGAGTGAAATAAAGAAAGGGGACATACCAGAATAAAGGAACTATATCACCACATAGAGAGTTTAACCGATTGGTATATAATGCAACTCTTCTTCCTTGCTGAACCAAATCAAAAATATTTGCTCTGGAGATCATTTAGGTTTTACAAAGTAATTTTTATGTGTTCAGTTAACAAACTCTGCTTCTAGAAAAGCTGATATATTGAAGTAAAAGGTCTGTGTGTTTGACTACAGCATTCAGTATTGTACCTGACTGCCAGAAGGTGATCACTCACAAAAACACACCTGTGAACAGATGTGTTGTGTTCTTAATTTAACATAAAATTTTCTGAGATTTTAAAGGCTTGTGTCATACTAACTGTGGAAAAATGTTTTTCAGCCTGAAAACTTCAACTTCACAGAGAACATCACTGTAACCTCTGTATTTCTCAAGTCATCTATTCCCCCTCCCAAACCCCCCTTTTCCTTCCCATGATTTTGATACGCTTTTGGGCCAGCTCTATCCATCTAAAGCACACTAAATAACCCAAATTTTTCTTCTTTCTCTTTCCATCTCTTCTACCTCAAAGAGCCAAATACTTAAATTTCAAAGAAGCTCTGTGGAAGGCAGTTATTTCATTGAAATTCTCAGCTGCTAAATTTTCTCCCACTGAGACACCTGGGCCCGTAACTCCCATCCAAATCCGTGTGAAACATCTCTCAGCTCTGTGTTACATTGCTTACTAGAATATCTTTTCTCAAGAAAGCCCAAAAATCCATTCTCATGGAAGTGTTTAAAGAGTAAGAGGGAAAGGAGCATGGTTTGCAGGCTGCCGGTTTGCTCATTTGCTCATTACTGCATCTTTCCTCCATTTTTTAATTCTATGTTGTTTACTTTTCATATAAAGAGGGAACTGAATTCCATATTTGCCTGTTTAGCATCTAAAAGAAGGCATTCCATACAGTAATAACAGCAGTTTTGTAAATTCCTCTCAAAAGGTAAAGTTGAAGCATTATCCTTCTGCAGTGGAGTTATGCCTTTTTTTTTTAAATTTCACTCCAACAGAAGCACCTTTCATTAATACCTACCAACACTCTCATCTCATTAATTCTGATTCTGTAAATGAAAATAACAACAAGTTCCTCCACAGAGATCCCTTTTTAAAGGCAATATCTCAAGTCTGTGGCTACGTATCAAACAAATATTCTAAAGTTGTGAATTCACCTGTGAAGTGAAGCCTTAGGCAGCACATGTGCACAGTCCAGTAGGTCTTACAGGGCACACATACACAACAACCCTGTTCAAGGTTTGTGAGCAAAACAGCACTGCCCAGAAACAACTACACTGAACTCAGACCAGCAGATCTTTTCCTAATGTTTCTGAAGCTTCTGAAAGCTGACTGGAGTCTGATTTAATCAAGACCCTTAATTTAACACATGTAAGAGGGAATTCACTTCTCTGATTACACACAACCTGCATGGGCCCCCCACACCACTCCTGAAGACATGGACCTGCTGCCAGTCCTGTGCTATATCTGCTGGCCCAACAGGGATATCTCGGTGGATCCCATGTCTAACAGGGCACCACAACTGTCTTTCAGAACCTAAATCATAAATGTAATGCCATGTCATTGCAAAGCAGAGTATTAAATCACTAAACAAATGCAACTTGTGTCACCAAAATCCATTTTGAAGACTATATTTCCAAAATACAAGCAAATAGCTGCTGCCTCGTTTGTTCTGCAGACATGTCAACATGTGAGGTGACCCAGTGGCCAACACACAGAAGCAGCACATTGTACTGCTAGAGACTTCATTGCTGTACACCCTGCAATGAACTGGAAAACTGGGAAGGCAAATAACTGACATCAGTGCAGCAGCTGGATATGACATTGAATAAGCCACAGAAATAGCTGGCAAGAAAACAAAGTTTCTTCATTTTCCCTGGGTAGTGGAAAAGCTTTAAAGATTTATTTTGAATCATCTCAGTTTTAATAGTTTGCTGTGGTCTCCTCAGGTTTGTTTGTTGCTGGATGTTTTTATTATTATTTTTATTGCCATTTTTGGCATGCAATCTTGATGAGGGATTTTAATGGTAGGGCGATTAATTTGTGGAAAGGTGTGGGCTACAGATCTCATAAGCATAGCAGCAACATAAAATTCTGGCTGGAACAAGAAGATTTGAAGAGACCCCCACCCCCCTCCCTCAGGGTAAGATTTATAGTGTGAATTTCTGTGATATATTTATGGTGATACTTTCCTATATATACACTCTACTGCTGAAATTCAGAGACTTGAGAAATGGAACACATATGAGGCCAAGCACAGTTTTCCTCACTCTTTCTCCCTAAATTGTTCATCTTGGCATTTTCAGCAGATGTATTAGGATCTTTCCAATACAAATGTTATCACAGGTACTCCAAATATCCTGTGCAACTAAACACAGGGGACTCATCTTTCAAATCAGATACCCTAAACCCAAGGTTCAAAGCTTTAAAACACCTAAGACCAGCTGCATTTGAAAATTCTGGCAATTTTAGCCTCATATACCAAAGCCTTAGAAATCATTCTCCCAAAAGAACTCACTTCAGACCTGGAGGTAAAATTACACATTCCTAATTACATAACTGCAGTAGACATCATGTCCTCAAATCCAGCAGCAGAGTATGAGTTTCATACTGCAAAAACATAATTACCAAACTTCATCAGAAACAGATGACAAATATTTTGGACTATTATAATCCAAACTGTCCTTCCTGTAGTACTTCAGCTGAAAAGTATACAAGTTCTGCTCTAGGAAAGCTCACAAACATCTCAAGCTCTCATTATTACAGTAAGTCAGGATAAGTTGGGTTTGTACCAACTAGCTCACCAGTTAAGCTGAGTTTTGGGTCTCTGTATTTTTTCTTCTAAGATGCTTGCAAATATCAAAATAACGTTCTGGATAGTTTCCTCCAGCTCAAACTCCATCTATCACGGCAACCTTGGACACTGTCAGGTTTCTGCAAGAGGCATTTTGAATATAAATTTTTGTTTGCTGAGCTTATAGATAATTCTGACTGTTCAAGAATTGCAGATCACAATAACTGAGCAGCTCCAGCAACTATTAATATACAGAACAGTAGAAATTTTGGCCCTTGCTGTACTTCCCTCAGAAGACATAAAGAATGCAGTTTATGTGACACCATACAAACCACTGCATAATTCATTTGCCACATAGTCACATTTTGAATCATCAGCTTTTATTTCCCTCCCTTTACAATATGATGATGGACAGCAAAAGCTTTTAAATTCGGAGACTTTGGCTTACTAGTTTTGGGAAAGGTTTTCCAGGCGCTGAAGTACAGGCCTTTTGTAAGCCCCACAGGGTGTACAAAAATAGGGGGTTTTGTTTAAACAGAGGTTTAAACAGGCCTAATTTTCTGGTCCATTTTAATTGTCATGCTAATGGCTTAATTCCTGAAAAATTATTCTACTACTTCTTCCTTACAAGCAAGGATTATATTGTATTATATTTCCTAAAACCTTCTGTCTGCTGTATAACTTCTTAAAACAAACTTCACTGCATAACAAGCTTTTTTATTAATCACTGAAGTTTGGTTCTTTTATGGTTTAATTAAGCTTCTTTGGTACAGAAAAGCAACAAGGAACAAAAGGAGCTCTCTGCCTCTCAACTGGTCAGAAATACTTTTGGTTGCTCCCTATTTCCAGAGGAACACCAATATCTAGAGTGAAGAATAACTGACTTTAGACTTCTCCCCTAATCCCAAGATCAATTTTTAGGACAGTGCCAGGAAGCTGCAGTAATAACTCTGCTGTCAGTCTGATGCGTTCCTTCAGCAGTATATTCACATTTAAGAGAGAAACTGTAATCCCATAAGCAGATACTGCTAATTAAGTTTTAGGAGTACAATTTTATATCCTTTCTTGAATGTAAACATAAACAGTTTTCATAAGATCATCAAATATTGGAACTACAACTGGAATCTCTGTCACCTTCGGAGGTGTTCTTTATTATTTATGACTGAATCTCTTCTGCTAATATATCACCAGTACACCACTTGCATTTTCATCACTGCTCTGAAGCAACTAGTAAATCATGCCCATATTTCTCATACTATCCTCTGTTCTCAAAACCTGAATTAAATGTGAAGAATGGAAACTGCACTCATGCATTCTTAAAAGCCCAGCACAATCATAACTCAAACACTTTCTCGCAATTTTTCTATTAAAGTCAAACTGGCAAACTTGTGACTCATCAAAGCAATTTTCTGATACAGTTCTCTGAATCATTTCCACAGGGGGACGGGGCCATGGGATCCACCGCCAGCAAATGAGGCTGCGGCCCGCAGACATATCACTCAATGGATATTTAATCAAACAGAAGCACTTCTCATTGGCATGTATGGTTTTCTTTGAAATCTAAAAGGCTGATTTGTATCCTCCTCAGCCCTCTGCCAGCATGGCTTTCCTCAGTGAGGCTTTCTGGAGCAGAGACACTGTGAGGCTGCTGCAGCAGCTCGAGAAAGGCAAACTGTTGAGCAGCTGATGACAGGAGCTGCTCACCTCCCACCTGGGGATGGTTCCTAAGTGAAGAGCACAGCTCAGACAGTTTGGCTCACACCTTTCTCCAGCTAAACAAGCAAGGGAAGCGGCTGAAAGGAACCTAAACGCCCAGTAGTCATTTGCCTCCAGCTTGTGAGCACCGGGCATTGCCTCAGCAAACACCTGCCCCAAGAAAACCAGCCTTGTGAAATATCCCACACTGAGAGCTTTTGCCTCAACCTTTAGAATGCCCAACTCCCATTTTTAAATGGAGCATTTTTTTTTGTGACTGATACACGAAATTTACTCCATATTGCACAAATGCGCTGGAAGGAAAGATGTTACAGCAAAGCTGTTTCCTCTCTCCTTATCCCAGGACTCTGATGCAGGGAAGTGGCAGAGCACAACCACAGGATTTACTGTGTTTCATTCAGTTGTGCTTCAATCTGCACTTTCTTTCCATCTCTTTCCTCACTGAAGAGTTTTAGTGGTGTTGGAATAGACCCTTTAAAGTGTAAATTAAGTATAAAGTTAAGTTTGGACAGTAAAACACATGTTCTTGTATTTAGTACCAGGATATTTATCTTCTAAACAGATTATTTTTACAGTGTATGAAGGAAGGTTAAAGAAATATTTGTATACCTTTGATTTTAACAAGGGGAAGAAGAAATGAGCTTGGGTTATAATAGAAGAATTACAGTACAGCTGTTACTCCCTAATTAATTCTGTATGTGAGTAAATCAAAGCTCTAATTATAGACACGAAATATGCTCAATATTGTGGAATATTTATGCAAAACATTACTCCTAGCACTTATCAGCTAAAATATAATGTCTCACTAGAGCTGAAGCAGCAATTTTTAAAAGTGTCATCATTTTTTTTGCCACTTCTTTATAGCTCAATACATGGAAAGTGCCTGATGAGAGTACAATTCCATTTTTTTAAGTACTTTGTAAATCGCCACTGACAACTGGTTCAATTCTTCCTTTAAGAACTTTATTAAAAAAAAAAAAATCAAAAAATCCTTAAAATTGCATTTCTCTTACTCTTCTGAAATAATGTCCTTGAGTTTCACAGTTGTCAACACACTTTGAAAAATTATATGTGACCTTCTTCTCCATGTGCTGTACCATGCACCCTGTCATTCTGATTTCCATTACATCATTAAGCAATAACTCCCTCCAAGTCCTAATCCTGAAAGTTATTCTACCAAGGAAGACTTGATTCTACTCTGCCAAATTTAGAGAGTTGAAGCTACTCAGCTACCACAAAGACAGATCAATAATCTCTCTGGAGATGGCAAAGCAGAAAGGATTTGGGATGCACACTCCCCATTAGTGAATGCTCTGCTGTCACTCTGAGAGTATTAACCAAACAACAATTACACCCTAATGGCAATAAAAGATAAAACAATATAATTGCCATATGACAATGGAAAAGCTCTCAGGTGATGACCTGGTGGTTCTGTGCATGACAGATAACAGAGACATTGTAGCAGGATTAGACTGAGTCTCTAAAGTGTGTGTATTTTAGAGTTTTTTCCTTTATCCCTTGAAAATGCAGAAAAAAATCAAAATACACTCTTAAATGTCAGTGGACCTATTTAATGAGCTGTGCAGGCTACTGTAGTTCCTTTGTTTCTATCATTTATTTATTTTAAAACAGGACTATGACAATTTATAAATAGAAAGGAAAGCCCAATGAACTTCACAGTCACCAGCCATTTTCCACCTAATTTTATCCCGTGGAAATTCAGAGCCCTCAAATACTACACAGGCTACTGACTGACTGACATTGACTTCTATAAAAGAGTTGTGGCAAGTATCTGATCAAACATCATTAAAAAAAAACCTAGAAAAGAGGCACAGTACACACAAAAAAAGGTGTTAGCAAGATGGCACCAAACCATTTTTTTCAAAGGTTAATTAATATTTTCGCTAGATCTGCATGTGCCAGAAAAGGTAATTAATATTTTCAGCAGATCTGCATTTTCCTCTAAAAGAAAGGTGGACACAACAAGTCTCTGCTAACCTTTAAGGTAATTCAAAGAAGATACATCACAGAGCACAATGATCTTGTGAAGCACAATAACTTCTATTGACCTAGGAGTATTTTAGGTTGTTTTAATCTGGCTTCAACTTTAAACTCCACAGTTTCAAAGGAAGTGTGATAATGATCACTTCACTTCTGTCCTTTGAAGTTTCTTCACCTACTCTTGTTTGATACTCAGATCTCCCATTTATTCTGCACAAACACCTAGAAAACACAGCTTATTAGTCTTTCTGATATTATTAGGGCTGACAAAATAACTCTCACAAAGGAGTTCAAAGTAGCGGTGAATGTTGCAAAAATTACCATTTCTGGAAAACTGTGAAAAGGGAAAACCACAATAGAAATTATGTGTGATCATCAACTGGAACATGTGAAAAGATAAAAAAGAATCACTCACAGCATGGGACTGCATTTATCTCATTTACCTGATTCAGCCAAAGTTACGGGGCCAGGCTTGGCAGGCTGGGAAATGAAAGTACAACCCCTGTGCTGGAAACTCAGTAATTATAACTTCAGGGATCAGTGGGGGAATCAGAGCAAGAGAAATCTAAATTTTGCTAGCTTGAAATATAGCCCTGAATGATCTTTGTCAACCTTTAAAAGCAGGCAGATTTCCTCCTTGTTGCTACCGGTCCTGTATATGGAAGGGGATGAATAAATCAAACATACACATACAAATGCACAGAACTCACTGTCCCTGACAGAGGACGACTTCAGGCTGACATGTGCAACCCCTTACACACTTCAGCAAATAGAATGTAGCAAAATAACTGCATTACAATGGTGAGAAAATTAGCTTTGTATCCTGTCAGCATTCTCAGATCCCAGAGGCTGGAGACACACTAGAGAAAGGGAAGGGGAGGATAAAATAAAATAGTTGCAGCTGCTTCACCCTCTGCAATGGGGTCACACTTGCAGCAAAACAAATTAAAAGACTAATGTTTCTATTTTGCACTGCCATCCTCCTGCACAGCAAAGAAAACAAGAAGTGGGTGTCATTAAATCTTACAGCAGCTTCATCAGCGAAAAAGCTAGTGGGCATTTAGGGCATGGAGCTCACTTCAGTCAGTGTACTCACTGCACATCCAAACCCTGTTTTCCAGGCCACTCATTTCCTTCCACTACAAGGCAAAGAATCCAGGTCAGAAAAGAGGGAGTGAACAGAATCCTCTTAGGGATATTTCAAAAAAATTGAGCTACCTAGCTCGGGTATGCAAATTATGAATCCCTTCTGACGACTTCAGGCTCTTGCTTAAGCCCAGCGAGAGATACAAGAGCAAAGTGACAATGTATCAGCTCTATAACTTATGCATTTATTTATTTATGCAGCCCATGCATTTAGCTCTCCTAACACAATTAAATCAAGAATGCTAATGAACACAGGGAATATCCCGAGTCAGTCTTCTTAATATATTTTCTAAGTTCCGTTTTCTTCCAGTGTTAAACTTCCTGTTTATAGCATAAATTATGACAAAAACAAGGGAAAAATAATTTTTTTCACCTTTAAATACATAAACAATCAATAACATACAAGTGGTCTTAAGTGATGCTTATCTTCAGCTACAAATGAGCTAATGACAGGCACAAGAAAACAATACTAACATAAGCTTGCAGTTTAAACTCTTCTTTGTGAGGTTGAAGTCTTTTGACTCTTCTAAAAAGTGGACTCTAAATACTTTTCCTGATTTCGTAATTATCAGCTGAAAATACCAATGTTTCCAAAGTAAACAAGCAAGAGATGCGTCTGGGAAACAGGGATGAAAACAGAGATTTAAAGGCAAGTATTTGGAAACCGATATGGGAGGTAGAATCAAAATGCTGCCGTGTCAGACATAGTTAGAAAATAATAGAGTTGGCACCTGGACAACTTCTGGAACTTCATTTGAGGCTTCCCGGTTTCTGTAAACACCACAGCACTGGGGTGAAACTCCAGCAGTGCTTCTTTCACAAGCTAATTTTCTGTTCTTATAACAATGCACCCTAATTCCAGTTTGATGAGTATCCCTGCCAGCAACACATTCTCATTTTCCTAAACCCCTATCTGGGGACTGCTCAGAGCTGACAGTGTTGTTTTAGGGCCAGTTTTTTGCAGTCACTTCTACCTATTCCCATCCACACAGCCTTGCCAAGACACACAGTTCATACTACAGTGCTCCACTCTAAATTGATTCTTTCTATTTGAGTTTTGCTGCTACAGCCTCAAATTTTAGCAACTACCTCCCCAAGGAACTTTATCATATCATCTGTTATATTAAGGGCACAAAATTAGCTTTACTTACTGGTAAATGCTGATTACAGCTTCTGCGGGCTGAAAAGTTAGAAAGGTTATGGATTTTAGGTCGTGAACTTCTATATTTACGTGCTAGATTAGCTCCAAAAGTTACAGTGCTTTTAGGACTGAAAAAAAGAAAAATTAAAATTTTATAAAAGTAGATGGAACCCTGCTCAGAGGGTGCTTTGTAGTAGTATTTTTAATATACTGTGAGTTCTTTGCCTTTCTGTAGCACATAATTCTGTTCTTCACATCTCTCTTCTCCACATTCTAACTTTCTGCTACTCTTATGCTAGACTTAATATTCTGATACTTCTTTGTCCTCAGGGTCCTCTTCCCAATCACTGTTTTATCTCTTGTTTAACTCCCATGCCTTTCTGTCAAGAACTACGTTTCTATTCCTCCTTACAATTCCTCTTGCCTGTTTCCAATCATACTAATTTTCATTTCTGTAACAACACTGTGCCAGCAATCCTTACATATTACAGCTAAAGAGCAACGCTTTGTTTTCCTTGATATGTATTTTTAGAAGACTGATTTTAAACAGTAAGTTTCATTTTCCAGAGTTTAGCTGCATGAAATACCATAAAACTGTCTAGCATTTCCCTCCACTAATCCTTTTACCTAACTTTTACTGGGGTTTCAAATCTTTATTAAACTTTGTTATTTAATACATTTGATATTCTGCTGGATACTAATTTTTTTCTCTAATTATTTTACTGGCAACATCTGTGTTCAGTAAATTGGAATTCTCCAAAGAGGGCTACATTGTATTAATAAGCCAACATCTCTTGGTCCTGATGTTTAATTCATTGGGTTTTATTAGTATATTTCGAGGAGAAGATTTAATTTGTACGTATTAACCGTCCCAACCACACGGCCTCGCACTCAGGATGTGTTTCATTAAGCATAATCCCTAGTAATGAATCTTTTCAAATCTCTCATACAAAACACTCCTCCCCCTTTTCATTCCACCTCAGATGTTTCTAGAGAAACTTAATCAAATTTATTAAGAAGGAAGCTAAAAAAAATCCCGCTGTGGTATGAGGCATCACCCTTTGCTGTACATAGATTTCCACTCATCCTCTGTGTCACTGTAATTCCTCCAGAAAGATTTCAGGAGTAAAGGGGGCTAAAGGAATGTTCTCTCCCTCAGCTTCAGCAGCTGTCAATTGCTGCAGCATTTACTAACAGACCTGAGACTGTGGTGTGAAGTTCTCTCCCTCAAGGGGCCAACTCTGTCTCCATACTATTAATTATCTCTTTATTTCCTACACATCACACAGCTGCAAAGGAGGTGCAATCGTAAGATAATAAGAAAATGATCTTTTAGGGGAAATATAATTTCTTACTAAGGCACACATATTAGAATAAAGGAAATTAATCATGTATTTATTTACAGCACACGTTTAGCATTTCCATGAGTTTGTGTATCAAGTCTTGATTACAGGATTATCAGAGTCTGTTTTTAGTTAATCTGTTTTTAATGAACGTGTGCTTGCCAGCTTAGTGCCCCCATTTCCAACAATTTTACTTCATTTGCAATATTTTAACTTTACTGTCTGCCAAACTGACAAAAAAAAAAGCCCATAAAACCAAAGAAAATTAGTAAAAGTATTTTGCAAGTCCTAATATAAAGCTTTAATTAAGAAAAGCATTTAAGCATGTGCCTGATTTTATGCCAAGGCTTAAGCACATGTGAAATTAGTCTTAAACATTATGTTGAATTGGACTCCATGTATCATTAACAGTTTGAATTGAATTGCAACAAAATAGTAATCTATGTGACACGGTTTTTTCTTCAGTAAGCCATCAATCTCTAAGCCAGGGACATCACCACAGCTACAAACAGTCTCAACTCTCAAGGCAAACGTTCACGATAATAGAAAGGCTGCTTGTGCCCATTCATGGGATATCTGGTGTAGTATTCTCCACAATGAAAGGCCATTAGAGTAGGAATTCCTCAGGGAGTTCCTGAAGGCCACAGTAAGCTAAATTCTGAATGGAGTTTGAAAAGCTTTTGGTGCTCCTTCAACAGCACAGTGAAGCAAAAAGAGGAAACTAACTGGCACAGCCTTTTGCTCCTCTCATTCTAGAACCAGACCTGGGCCAGGCCAGCTCCCAGGGAGACTTTGTTAAATACATCATATAACAAATAACACCAGGCAACTACAGACTCTCCAGTCACGTGTGACTCCAGACAGAGCCCCTGACCATGACAAAACCTCTTGTCAAAGCGGTGGGGAGAAGCCCACACAATGGGGAAATCTTCCAGTGGTTATTAAGGACAGTTTTAGGGAAACACTGTAAAAAACGACTAAAACTTTACTCCTCCAGTGTCTCAGAAAACTGAGTTCAGTCTCTTGCCACGCTTATTCAAAATGGTGTAGCTTTACAGCAGATGGTAAAATTGCTCACTTATTACATCAGACAAAACTCTAAAATTCCTGATATGGTGGTGTCCTTTGAGTGATGTCCACATTTTGCATGGCTAACTTAAGTCTCTATGGAAAACTTTCTTCCACAATCAGAAAAAAATCCCCAAAACAGTAATTTCTTGTTCACACAAGAAAAGCAATAGGAGTAGTACACGAAAGACATGCAGCCAGGAGAAAAGCATTTTAATTCCACAGCTGCATATATTTGAGATTATTAATTCTAAATTCTTTGGTTGTACACAGGCTGTTGAGACAGACTGGTTGGATTAAAGGGCTATTATGGAACAGACTGCAAATGTGTTTTTCCAGTTGAGAAAAGAGGCTGCTTAAGGTGGAGACTAATAACTATTCTGAAAGAGGCTGCCCTGCACTGGGATGATCTCTCACCTTTCAAAGTTAACTTTTGAACTAATGACTTAAATGTTTGCTTATACTGCACCTTCATATCAGCCCACTATGAGGTTTTGCAGATCCCTCATAACTTGCTTGAAATCTCACCATGAGACCCCGTAGGAAATGGCTGCTGCCTGGAGCCCTTCCTTAACAGGCTCTGGATCAAGCACAGTAAAACTCAGCAGCACTTGGGGCAGTTGTTCTGGTGGCTGTCCCAGCCTGACCAGCAGGGAAACTTAACCTCAACTCCAAACACCGCTTTCTTTTTTTTTTAATTGTTCCCTAAGCCCTACAAAGATTCATTCAGGACCTGAGCTAGCAGCAGGACCTGCACCAACTGCGTTACCAACTTCATTTACATCTGCCAGGAAGCAATTTCCATGAGAAAAATCATATTTTCTATCATTTGCATCTGTTTCCCTGTCACATCACTTCTTTCTTTTACAATGATAAAACAGCAAGGGAATAGGAAGAAAATGTATTGATATGCAAAAGACTACGAGCTAAAGATGCACATTCATGAAAGTAAACTCCCCAAAATGTCTAACTCTCCCTGTGACTAATGAAACCCGGGTAATCAAATCAGTCATTGTCAAACCTCCAGCAATATTTCAAGATACAAATTCATGTGATTGGATTAAAACATCCAAGAGGTTTTTGCCTTCATACATAAGCATAAAATTAGCAAGTACACTTATTAATTCATAGAGGAAGCACTTAGGTTTAAGTGGCATATGGCTGTGCCAAAATACAGCAGATCTGAGGATCTGACCTATGATTAAAATGATGAGCTACATTCATTTATACTCAGTTTTTTAAATGATACATCATTTTATCGCTTTGTTACAGAGACAAGAGGTTAGCTCATGTACTCAGAAGCAGAACAGTATTATCTCATCCAGAGGATGAAGCAAAGACACAAGGTAAGCAAAACTAAAAAAAAGACTTAAATACCAAGTTACATAAGTAAACTACTTACTGTGAACTGTATCTTGCAATTCATACACATGCATACTTTCTAAGCAATTAAGCTTCACCAGCTTCCTCAGTAGAAAGTAAAGGAAAACTATTATTGAACTGACTATATCATTCTCCTGTTAATATGGCAGAACATGGTCATATTTACCCAGACACAGTTCTGCTGAAGGCCACTGTGCTCAGGGGCCTCTGCCCAAGCAGCCTTCTCAGGGAACTTGCCCTTGCTCTCTCCTAGGACAGCTTCCCTTTGCAAAGATCCAGATGAAGAGCAATAAGTCCCATTAAATTATTTTTACCAGGGAAAAATATTGAGACCTTATAAATAAATCAACCAACCCATTAAAAAAAATCAGAATTTGAAGTGTCAGAACCTCAAATTAAAGCCAAGCAATTAATTCTACTCTAACAGATAGTGAGTGCCACTACCTACTAATTCTGCACATGGCACATACATACACATAACTTGTGTACATCCCACAAAGCCCACCTGATTTTTTTGTACAGGCCCAGTTCCCTTTTCTCCCAAGCAAGACAAAAAACAGTGAGCATGGATGATGTTTATGGACAAAACATCTCTGGCTTCAAAGAACATTTAATTGTATAAGTCATTCAGCTCACTTCAATGTTAACTACTGCTACTTGTGAGGAGAAATATAATCAGCTTTGGATATCTTTATTATTTTCTTTTTTTTTTATTTTCTTTTTTTTTCCATTTTCTTTTTTTTTTTCCTCCTTGAACTAAAAGTGAATGCAATGTATGAAAAACCTGCTGGTTGGCTCAGCCTCTCTCGGGAAAGAGAGGCCATGGCTTTTGAAAATCGACTCAGTCCCTCACCTGTCTTGGTAAAACAGGTCACCTCAATCAGACAGGGAGTCCTGCTGAAGAGGCAGTGGGGGTAGGGAGACAACAACCTCCAAAAAATGGGGAAATAGAGCCAATGACACCTGAGGACAGAGAAGCCTCCTTGAGCACAGCTGCCTGTTTTGTAATTCTTAGCATCAGCAAGTGCAAATCACCCAAGCAGCAGAACTCCAAAGCCTCAGGTTTGGAAAACATGAGGGAAGTGCCAAGAAAAAGACAAACTCAGATAGGGGACAAGCAGCCTATGAAGAAAGTTGGAGAAAAGCAGCATAGGGAAAGAATGTTATCCTATTAAGGAATTATTTTTCCTGAAGAAAAATTCCTCAATTTTTTTCACATCTGGGTGAAGCAGGACCAAATGAGAAAAAAACGCATTAAAAAGTACTTAGAATAACCTTTTCTTCTTACAAAACATCTACATACTTCAAATCCATTTCCATTTAAAACATTTGAAATAATAAAACCATAAATTCCCTTTCCTACTAACAGACTGAAATGCAAAGGGTCACCTGCCCGTAAAGTGATGCACAGGCTTTGTTCTGGCAGTGCAGAACAGAACATCCCTGCACAGCTAACAAGACACAGCAGGAGTGGGGGAAGCTTTGCCTTTATAAGACAACAGCATGTGGACCCTTGAAGAGGGGGATGTATCATCCTGCAGTGTCTGAAGTGTTACTGGCACTGGGAGCACCCCTGCTCTCCTTTGCCAACACTTCTCCCTTGTACTGGAGCATCCATAACGTGAGACAATCATTCAACTGCCTTATCCTTTCCCCTCCATGGAAAAAATACCAATGAAAGATATCTATCCATTAATTCTCAGTGGTTTTTTTCCTATGTCAGTATTTCATGACTTCCAGTGTCATGACTCCAGCCACATTTTTCAGATTGGTTCTCAGAACAAGCCAGTAATTTTTGATGGATCACAAATGCAAAAATAAAAATGACCCCAGCTAAAATCCACCTAATGTAAGTGCATTAACCAGTCTTTAACTGCCAGTGGACACTACTCTCCTCAGTGATAAGGAAGATTCTCACTGCTTATGACTTAATGAGTAACATACATCTCTTTCAGTAGGAAAGAAGAATATTCCATGCAGTTGCATTAGTCAGTAACTGGAATGCTTTTTGCAATCCAATTGCTGCTTAACTTTGCTTCCAAATAGTATATCCTCAGATTAGAATGCCAAATTCTTTCACTAACTTACCTTTTAAGTCAAATATATTAATACTTGCCATGAAACTGAACCTTCACAGCATAAATAAATTCTGTTATTTAAAACTTTCATTTAACAAAACAATAATTATTGCATTTAAACACTCACAATTGTGAAGTACATAAGCTAAAGTCGATGATTTCAGATTTTTAGTCGCTTACTGCTACTGCTTAGGAAACTATCACCTACTGAAGTTACTGGCTGTATCAATCAATGTGGTGAAAAATCCAGCTGTGTCCTACAGGTGAAAGAACCTTCAGATGAGTATCTTGCCTTCAGAACTATCAACACAGAAATTTCTAGCACCTTCACTGCTAAAAATTTTAGGACACAACTACAAGTATGGATTCAAGATCAACACAATGGCTTAAAAACTACTTAGAAATTATACTTTATTTCATCTTAATCTCCATATGAAATCCATTTGTTTTAATTTTCCTAAGGTTTTCATGCATTTTGCAATCTGCTACATTACTTTTGCCATAAAACTTGGGTTTTGTTTACTGTGGCATTCACTGGACCTTGACAATCTTTAGTGATATTTTAAGGGATAAATGATAACCAGGGGCCATCATACTAACTGTAGTATGTGAAACAGGCTGCACATCACCAGCTGCTAAAAGCTGACCTGGAGTTGCTGAGATCAATAGGGTTGCATTAGTGTAAGTGAGAGGAGAAAGCAGAATGACTAACTGCTGGAGTTAGAAAGAAATTACAGTCAAGTTCCCCCATAGTCAAGTAATTTGATAATGGTTCATCACAATCTCTGGTGTGTATTCCCTTGAAATACCTCCTGAACAGATCCAGCCCAGCTGGATCACCAGCATACTTGACTTCTGTTCCCTTCACCCAGGAGTACAGGAGCAGTTCCACTGGGTCAGCACACCCAGTCCTGTCACAGCCACAACCTGGACCAGGAAGAGGGTTCTGCTGTTTCTTTCTCTGACACAGTCTGTGCTAATACTGAGAGTTAGCACAAGTTAATGCTAGATGTGTTTTAACATTTAAAGAATTAGTAGATAGATTTTCAGTCAAGTTAGTTTTGAGAGCAAGTATAACTGCCATAAAATCGAGTTCATTTATGGGATCATGACAAGATTCTCATTCCAATCTAACCAACCATCCAGTACATAAAGCCTTCCAAGCTTAGCACTGCCATAGACAGACAGTTCATTAACAGGAGCTACTGGAGCAGATCTTCACCAATCACATTGGAAAGCCACCCCTCATTAGTTTCATAATTACACTGTATATGTCCCACACATCACATATCATGTTTTTGAGCTATTAAAATATAACTTTCATTTTCTGAAAGGCTAACCACATTAAATCACAGAAGCCAGGAGTAGCACTCTCTTAAACAAATCATAACTCAGGGCAGACATTTAAACTGAATTTTATTCTGAATGACACAATCTAGGAAGGTGCAGTATTGCTGATCTTCAGAAGCTGCTTGTTCTTCAGAGATCAGATTTTAATTACAAAGAAAATGACAGTTGTGATGAAGAGGCTGGTAAATGAAATAACTATCTTTGAGTTTGCATGTGTTATTCTAGGCACCATTATTCTCACCATTCCTTGAGAAAAGCCAACTTTAACTCAAAGTCACTTAGACTTTGCATGACCAATGGACCACCAACAGTACATTCCATAGACAGACAGTATTTATGATGTAACTCTGCCAGGATCCTCCATATCTTTAATTCCCTTAACAATAAGGCACAGAATTTTGCATTGAAGCACTCTTCACCTAAATATGTACACATTTATTTTTCCCAGTGAAAAACTCTTCTAATGAAATGTCCTCCACAGATCCAACAGACACCCACAATGAGACAGGTCCGGCTACAGCATTCAGAAGTCAATGTCTGGAATGCTTCCACACAAAACCTCATACAATCACACTTCTCCCAGTCCCTGCTCTGTCTGACAGCTTCTTTTTCCCAGTTTTGAAATTACTTTACCCTTTCCACCATATTACCCTCAGTACTGTAAGTACAATTTTGTACATACTTGTGCTTTTCCAGTTATTACTAAAAGCACACAAACACCACCAGTAACCCTGCAAGAAGGCAACCACCTTCTTGTTCAAGTGCTGGTGTGCAGGGAAGTTCCCATGTCTGGAATTAGATATACCCAGCAAGGAATGGTACTGAAACTGTCTGTGTATCCTCCCAACACACCCCAGCAGAGGAATCAAGCAAATGAAAATGGAACCATGGTTTGATGTAGTTGTTTCTGAGCACATCTGAGGCTACTAAATGCATAGTAAATAATTGCTTTTAATAAGCAATTAATAATAACTTTTCTGACAGGTCATTCTATCTGAGGAAAGCAGCATCCCCAATATTTAGCTAAACCATAAAATGTATGCACCAAGTGGTTTCTACCACAGACTGCAATTGAAATTGTACCCGATAGGAATGTCTGTATTTAGAGGATTCAGGATTTTTAAAAAGCAGTTTCTATCATCAAGCCCTTGTGCACTTGAATTTGAAATCTTCTCAGTAGAACATAAACCTCACATACAAGAGTATTACTTGTGTCCCCTTCTCTGTTCTTCCCCGTGCTCCCAAAGCCAGCTGTAAACCATTCCCAACAGATCACAGTGTGACTCTGACTGTCCATCATATCTGTTCTCTCAGAGGTGAAGCAGAACAATGCAACACTGCACAACAGTGTTTATGTGAATGGCATAATAGAGAGGTTTGCAGTGGCATGAGATAGTGATTCTTGAAAGCAATTTTTACTGCATCCCGAGTTTGCAATTTCATGGGAAAAATTACATATTTCCACGGCCCAAGTGAGACAAACCCATTAAACATAAATACAGCCACTACTTTGGCTCTTAAGAGCATCTGAAGACTCTCTAGAAACCCAAAGACGAGAATCTTAACTGCAAATGCCAGACACATTTCCTCTATCAAAGTAAAAACATCGCTTTTATCACCTTTTCCATTTAGCTCTCCCAAACTACAAGTGTATCCAGTCTTATCTGAAACTGCAAGTGATTTATATTCAAAATAGCCTATGAGTAAAATATTTCAATTAGACTTCGTTTCCTTGACTTCCCATCTTGGTTAATCCAAACTCCCCAGACTCTCTCACAAAATTAAAAAAATTTAAATCCTTCTCATTTATTTTAAAAACTCTACATTTATCATTTTTCCCCCACCTTTTTTTTTTCTTTATAATTATTCTGTGAAAATACTTTGGGACTACCCTGCAATATGAAAGACTTCCCTTTTACAAGAACAATGAAAAGGAATTATTGAATCCCTCACTACTCCACAACTGTAAAATGTCATCAGCAATTCTTATAAGATCACCAGCTGTTGAAAATGACTTGACTTTCTACACTGACCTTTAACATTTGTAGTTTGCAAAAGGAACTCTGTACTTTTACATCTGCTTAAGACACATCACAATGAAAATGAGACTAATGTTAAAAATTACCTTGGAGAAATGTGCATGTGTGTGTGTGTTTAGGTGCCAATAAGCACTCACCTGCTCATAATACTCATCAAGGCTTACAGTGAATACTTCAATATCTCTTCTTAAATTTTGATTAAATGCTAAACCCAGGAGAAACTCTATTGCATTTAATTTATATGTGAATATGGCATTTAGTGTGGTCTTGTTCTCTAACAAAGGCTGTCATCAGGACACCATAAGGGTTGGTGGTTCCTGGTCATAAACTTGTATGAAGGAAAACAGGATGTACAAAGAATGCAAATGAAAGGTGAGGGAGGATAAACTGGTTATGTGCAAGGGCTGTTTGCAGCCACATCCTCCAGTTTTATAGCTCCTCTTCCAGCAGCACCATGTTCCCTCCACATTCCCAAAGCAATTGGGTTCCCTAATCCACAGCTCTGCTGGACCTGTGCTGAAGATCTGCTTCAGTTCAAGGCTGGAGACAATTATTACCTTGTCTTCACCAATTTGTTCATCTGCTTGCTGAAACTAAGTGGAACTTGGACAACCTTTTAATGAATGCCCTGTAAGGAAACAGATCTTGATGCCCAAAGAGGTCTCATGAAAGCAAACAATAAAGAGATACCATCACTCTGGTGGTGCTTTATCTATAAGTGAAAGTCATTCAAACATCTCACATAGAAGGTGTAGAAAAAAAACCTTCTCAAAGTGTCTTGAAAGATATTTATTTTCTTCAAATGCTGTGCATCTCTGTAAAAAAAAATATTACAACAAGGTGTATATGAGCTACTAGTTACCACATTGTAGATAAGGATAAGGAAATGCTGTAATGCAGAGAATTTGAGCTAATTTTTATTGCATCCTCTTCTTTGTAAATAATCAAGGTGCTTGGTGTATTTATGCCTGTTCCTGACACATGTTGAGCATAAAAATCCCTCTTGCTTTTAATGGTACAGGGAACTCTCCTCACAAAGTGAGTGATATCTTTCATATTAGAAGATGGGTGTCAGATAAATACAGGAGATTTTGCCAATCACTATTAAGAATTTGTCATGTCAGTTCGGAAATACCAAATGTGGCTCCATAAAAATGAGGATTAACTCTTTAATGGGATCCTGCTATCAGACCTGCTATTATCAGACCTATTTCTTAGGCCTGAAAAAGACAATGCTGCAGAGTCCAGAGCTGCCAGAAGCAAATGCTGGTCTCAAAACAACACAACTGAAGGAATAAATAAATTCTTGCCGATCAGGTAGCATCAAACTCCACCTCTTGTGACAGAAAAGATTCTCCTTTTCTCCAGGATTTCCTAGACAGCTTCAAGAAAAATGCAGATGAAGCTTTGCAGCAAGAAACCATTCAAGTCACTACCCATCCCTGATCTAGGGCTGCTGAATAGAGAGATTACACAAGAGGCTTCTAAATAATCAGATAAAGATGTCAGGTTGAACTTTTTGGTGTTAGTGATAGTCACTGTTGAACTCCAGGACAAGAAATCAAACAGAACACGACAAATGAAAATAGCATTAAACCAACAATTAAATATCTTTTAACATCAGTTAGGGAAATCCTAACTTCCTTTTCTTAATGAAGCAAAAAAAGGTGGCATTTATTTTAATATTGATATTGTAAATGTACTCTGATTACTTAATCTCTTTCATTAAATAAATTATAAATCTTTTTATATGTCTATAATATAGAGAAGGCACATAATAGGTTCCTCACACTTAAAAGCTAGAAGAAAAACAATTTTTTCCAGTTTTTTCACATTTTGCTGCCTTTCCTACCTTGCATCCTCATTTTGAATTATGACAAATTTTGTTCCACACAAATTTAGACCTATTCATTCTTGAATTAACCTGTGCTGTCAGCCTGTTGGGAGTCATTTTGTTTGAACATCTGGACCAACCACATATTTCCTACTGAAAATAAATCATCATTTATGAGTTATGAATATTAGCAGAGGGTTGATGAAGATTCGACAGCATGTGTTTAATGCATTATGAGAAAATAGTGTAAAAAGGTTGTGTTTGGAAAGTTTTTGGAATAAATGGAAAGAGAGATGCTTTTCTGGGTCTGTAGCAAGGTAGTTTGTAGTTTCACAGTTCAACTGGGTCTGCACTTATTAAAAGTTTAACTAATATTACAGTGCCATCTGTATATAATCAATATTTCATTATTATTTAACACCTCAATTTATCAAAATTAATTAAAAAAATGTGGTGCATACCTGACTAGAGGAGTCTTTTAATGATTTTACTCTACAAATTAAAGACAGTAGTATTAGTGGGTTACTGTGATCTCAGTACATCTGAGGCACAGGCATCCTGGACTCTGTAAGGGAATTCAGTATTTTTTCCTCACATCAGGCATCCTGGACTCTGTAAGGGAATTCAGTATTTTTTCCTCACATCCCTCCCTGAAGTGTTTTTCTACATGAGAGTCTGGAAATGGGAGCTATGGAAATCTGCTACGTTGATTCTCTGCCACCTGAACATTCAGTAACACACGGGAGTCCTTCCTTTTTTTTAGGTATTAAATCAACATTTCTATAGGAACCTTATCATTTTGTATTCACAATATACATAATTGGCAACAGCAACTAATTAATTGGGAGTCCACAATTTACAAAACAACCTTAACATGAGTATTATTTCCCTGCACATAATAAAGGAAAACACAAACAGTTAATTTCAAAATCTTTTTTTCTAAAATGTCACAAATGCAGAGGCAATTATGAACAATAATATAAAGCTTTATCCAGCATTGGTCTTAAAGCCAGAAAATAGGCAAGTAAACTGGAAGAACTAAATGAGGAAAGTTCTGTAAGTACTTATGCAACCTGGACACTTCCCTCCATCTCTTCACATTCCCAAACCAAAAGGAAGATTTTCTATTACCCACCAAGGAGTTTTTTTATACCTTACTCATTGCTATCCTACCTACATATTGATCAAATTTAATTATTTTTTCAGGTGATAAATTTAACCAACAAATATAAGCTAAAATGGACTGAAAGTTCTACCAAAAAAAAAATCACAGGATTTCATTGGTGTAAAAGGATTTTAAACCAGTAAAACTGGTCTAAATCTTATCTAACAGTCTGTACAGCAAGTTTTATTTCACTGTATTAGTGGGAGGTTTCAAAGTCTCACCTCCTTGAAGTCTGTGATTGCATTTTATTTTGTAAATAAAAACAAACAAACATTAGGGGTGTAGCAGTTAAGGAAAAAGGCTTGAAAGCCAAATAACTTTGGAGAACCCTCCAAAGTACAGTATTTTTAAATAAAAACCTTCTGTGTACCAACCCAAACTCTTAATTTTTGTGTGCCTGACTAATGCCTTTTTTATATCCTCACACTGACTAAGTCTAATACATATAACAATACTCATTACACCTACATCTTTGGGGCTATCAGAGGGTGTAGAATGAATATTTAATAACAGTGTGCATCATGCACTGTAGATACACATTATTAACTGGATAATAAAAGTCAATTAGAATATCAGTGAATGCACTCAGAGCTAACACATTCCATCTCCTTGTTTAGTGAACTGTTTGAATATCGGGAGAGTTCCTACCATAAAGTTAGAGAGGGAGAACTGGGTTTTTATTGAACATAGCTTTTCAAGACAAATTCAGAAATGGCTTTGAATTAACGTGAATCACTGAACTTTTCAGTTTTTTCCATCCACTCCAGTGCATACTTTTCACTATGGGCACTGTCAGACACGGTGTTCTCACGGCAACTTACTGAGGTCAAGGAGCAAAACTACCTCTTTCACCATCCCAGAATTGCACTGTGAGAAGCCTGCAGTCAAAACTGCAATTTACCCTGGCTCTAACTCTTAGCCTGCTTTTGGGAAGAACTGGCTTACAGAGCAAATATACACCGAGGGAGGACCTGGATGTGTCAAAAATTTGAATCTGCATCAACCACGGCATTTTTAATCCCGGCTCAAGACCTTTGCACCAAGCACTTTGTACACACATGTAGCACTACTGCTTTGCTTAAAGCCAGTTGTCTAATCTAAGCTTATGATTGAGGCACTCTGTACTTACCTAGGCTCTCTCTAGTCACTGGAGAGTCTATTCCTCAGTCTATCCCTACCACGTATCTTGGACTCCTGTTGCTAAATTGCTTTTAGAGGTACATGCCTCTCTCCATTGACTTAAGAGGGAGAAACAGCAGTGCCAGCTTAGAATAATAACCCAACCAAATGTAAGCAACATAACTATTGTCCTCCATGCCAAACTGAATCACTGCATTCCAAAACATCCAAACACTGGAAACAAGAAAGCAATTCCAAGAAGACTGTAAATAAAACACACTGCATTAGAGAGAAATTTAGATATAAACTGCAAGTTCAGACTGTCCTGAATTTGATGCTTCAGGCAAGCCATATGCACCATTTTTCAAGAAAATCCTTTGTCTTTATAAAAGAAATTATCAGCATTGGTGACTGCAGCAGTTTGCCCTTTCCCAGATATCTGTATTAATTATGCTTTGAAGGTGCTGAATGAATCCATTCTGTGAAATATATATCAGTTAATTAAGAGGTATTTTTCTTCAAGAAGGCATATAACTCATGATGAAATAGGAGATTAATGCTTCCTAAGTCAGAAATCCTTTGGGTGAAAATAAAACAAGGTTTGGAATAGACATGCTTTCCAACCGACCTCATTGGTTAAATGCTCCTGAAAGGCTTCAGATTTGAACTGAGGGAGTGCAAAGCATGGCATGGAGCTTTTATTATTATCCTCTGTCTAACTCAGAAGCAATAGGACAGGTAAACACATGGCATTGTACACCCAAAGAATGAGTTACAAGTCTCCAAACACCACACAATAGCAGGCACAGTGCCTGCAGTGCCACAAAGGGGGCCACAGAGAAAGAGGAGATTTTAGCACGGTTTTTATTTCATAGAAGCAGCAGGACAGGAAACTTATATGTTCACTATCACAGTGAAAAGCCTGTATCAGAAACATCAAGAGCTTCTTAAGTGTATCAGAAACATCAAGAGCTTCTTAAGTTGCATCTCTGTGCATACATAAACTGCTCCTTTGGGTATGCAAGTAAACAAATGCATTTTCTGTATAAAGGCAGTCAAACTGTATAGAAAAAACATGTATTCTCAAGTTGTCCTCAAAGTGACAGGAATTAATAAGTTTCAGTTCACTAACAATGCACCACAGTACTTTGAAAAATGCCAGTAGCATAACTCCTGGAGGTGGGATGAAGGTGGTGAACGTGAGGGATGTGCAGTTCCTCAGAGGCTACAACAGTAGGTGTTATTCCTACAGTGGCAGGACAAGACAGGGGAGAACAAAAAAATCCTCATTCTCTGCTAGGCAAAAGGGCTTCTTGGCTGGTGCAGTGCTGACAAAAGTGTTCTGAACAGCTCATTTCCCCACTTGAGGCACAGAGAACTACTTGGAGACACCTGCTCTGCACTGTGCTCATTTTTTGCTTCTAAGAGGCCACACAGGGGAATGACAATAATGGAAGTTTGATCAGATTTGGTACAAACCACAGTTCTCTGGATGGATCCATAAAATGTTGGGCCAAACAGCAGCTTAGCATAAGCTGTCACTGTTCTAATGCTTTCTAATTAAAGAAAAGTGCTTTATAGCACATAAGCATTTTGCTCAGACTTTCCAAATGTGTTTATGCCAAGACTTGATTAGGAATTCTGCTGGCCTAGCTCTGTCCATCAGGGTGCTCAGCAGACAAGCTCCAGGACTAACCACAAACCAGAGACTTCTGCAGGCACAGTTACACAGCAAACTGACATTTCCAACAGACTGCTTGGATTCTCTTCTAGGACATGATTTTACTATAATGATACACAGCACAGCCTTCCTGCATCACCACATTCATTCTGGGACCACTTCTGGGGGCATATGAAAGGCCTGAGATTGTTGTAGCTGTGCTAAAGTACCTTCAAGCTTCCTCAGTCCCTCTCTACCAATGTCCTAAGGAAAGAAAGTTGCTCAGAATAGGACTCAAAGTCTCACAGTGTTCTGTGTAAATGCACTTTTTGGTTGGCATCCTGGGATCCTCATTTACTCCTCATTATCTTCAACCTCAGCTATCCTTCCTGACCACAGCTCACCCAGCCCTGCAGTGCAGAGCAATCCAGACAGCACCAGCATCCCTGTAGAAAACCTGCAGACAGCATTAGCATCCCAAAATGGATATTGTTGACTCCAAAAGCCAGATCCTCAACAGGTGTTACTGCTTTGATGTCACGGGAGCTACACTGACTCTTTCACTCAAAGGATCTAGTTGAAGATTTTGTTGCTGTACCCCAAAGGTATTTCATGCTCAGAGGTCTAAAAGTGTGAAACAACTATCGAACATTCAAACTTTTTATCCTTTGACTATTGTCCTTTATTTTCCCCCCTGTTTTGGGACAAGTAAAAATTCTGAGCCTGTAGATTTTAGGCAATAACTTAACAGGAAACTGTAGCAGATGTTGCATTTATTTTGAGTTAATCAGATTTCACATTTCTCTCAGAAATGCAGAGCTGCTGTTTTGTCCCTACAAAACACCACCACACTTTGAAAAGCCATGAAAAAGTTCTAAAGAAAGTCTTCAGCTTCTTACAGATCTTGAAACTTGTACTATTTCATGCAAAAGCTCATTTTCTACACAGAGTATCCACATCTTCCCAGAACCAGAGCAACCCAAATGAAAAAAACTTACTAAAGTCCAGACAAGCAATGAGATTTGTTCATTTTTAGTTCCTCACATTGTTTCACTAAGTCACAACTGGACAAAAGCCAAGACCACGTGCACTGTGAGAGCTGGTCTGAATTCCACTGTGATTGGCAGCAATATGATAACTTCAAATTAAAAACTACAGAAAATGTCATCAAAAGTCCTTATTCCATTAGCACTGAAAATCTTGTATATGTGAAATAATTGGAAAGAACAACGGTATGGTAAAAGACTTAACAGGTGACACAGAAAATAAGAAAGTTACAGGTCAGCATTTGAAAAGTATTTGAGAAAAGGTTTATTTATGCACTTACTAGAATAAGTTATGTTTAAATTTAACGTTCAGTGTCACTGGAGCAGTCTTTATTATCCATCCTCTTACAGTTTCCTTAGCTCTCTCCTCTCATCCTACGACAGTGATTCATTAAGACTATTCTTTATGTTAAACACAGAGTTCCAAAAATGATCTATGACACACAGGACAGACCCAGTCAGAGCCAAAAAAATTATCATCTTATAAACTTCATAAAGATGGAACCTTTGCCAATACATTTTATGTTACTCTCTGTCTCCAAGTACCAGTCAGTGTTAAGACTGGAGAGAAGACTGGTTCTAACTCTCTGCCCGAAAACGTGCTTTGTTATTATTTGACCTGCCAGACACCAGCAGGTCAAATAATCAGCAGTGTTGTTATTTACACAATGCTGCATTATAACCAAGTCATGTTTTCTTTCACACAGTTGGGTACAGACTGTATTTGTAATATCATCATCATATTACATTGCTTTTACTGAACTGCATGTTGACAAAACAACTCACTTGACCATAACAAGCAACAAAAAAAAAAAATCACTTATGCCATGTGCAAAAGCTCATGACTGTATTTCTGCCAATTGGATAAGCACGACTAAACTCTTAAAACTATTCAGTTAGATCATTTAGGGCTGCCTGGGAATATGTGTTGTTAGTCTAATTGGTGCATGAATCCTATGCATCAAAACATAAGAGTAACGAAATTAATTTTTAATGCTGCACATTGATTATGAAACATCATATAGAAACAGCAAGAGATATACCTCAAAATACATTCTATGAACATATTACTTCACTCAAAACTTAACTTTTAAGGTTTACAATTCACTATGATATTCAATGTTTAAGAAAAATTTAAAATACATCTTTAAAGTATACTGCAGATGTTCTTGGGATTAAACTTGCCTGAAGAAAGCATAACATAAGGACAAACACAGTAGTTCTAAGTACTCAACGACAGCCAGGCACTCTAGTCAGAAGTAGTATTTGTTAACATATGTTAACAACGTAGAAGGTGACACTTACGTAGAAATCTCTTACCTGCCTTGGTTGAATCTCTCCTGATAAGGTTTGCTCTGTGAGAGATGCAAGTCTTTATGTATAAATCAGAAGCAAAGGTGTGCTTGGCACATCCAGTTTTCAGCAAAGCTCAAGTGTGATATGTGTAAGTAATAAATTGGCTTCTCAAAGTAGCTCAGACCATATTAATTGGAAACAGAGTCACTGCTTGCAAGGTTGCTGATGCTGCTCCTTCTGCTTTGTGCCTTTGCAGAGAGCTAATGTATGAATAAGCCAGAGAGCAAATCCCTTTCTTTCTCTTTCTCTCTTTACCTTTCCCTCTTTCTCTTAAATGGTGAGTTAGAGTTCAGTTTATTCTGCAGACAGTGGCAGAGAACAGGCTGACAGTGTTGTTTCCTCCCCTGCCGAGGCACACTGAATGTGTTGTGAATAAAGACAAAGCCCTCTACCAGTGCACCACATCACTCTGTAGGTAAGAGCTGCAAGGATGTGCTGTGCTGTTCCTCAGCAGGCAGACGAGCCTTAAACGCAGCTGGACAAACTCATCCTGCTTTCCTCACTGGAGACCTGCACCAATAACTTCTGCTGGGGACCACACCTCCCCTGCAAGGGGAACTCCAGCTCTGCAGCTGGCACTAGTTCTGCTGTGCCCTCTGCAAATGGCTATCTATATGGTTTTATTTTTCTGCATCATAAAGGGCAATTTAATTCTAGTTTCTCCTTATGGCTAATGGGTAGCTAACTGGATAAATTGCCAGCTTTCCATATAGCCAATTAACCCCTGTAAAATCCTTGCTGACACATTTAGGGTTTGCACTGAGGTAAGGCCTAAAGGATACTTGCTAAAGAGTTTTGCACGTGACTAACAATGCTTTCCCCTCTGCTCCTCCGTCCCCTTTTCTTTTCCACTAAAAGTGAAAAAATTCCTAGGTAAAATTGTTAACTAGTAGAAACTAATGATGATACCACTGGAAAAATAGAGTGAAGATGACAGTAAACAGAAAGTAAAACTACCTAGCTGCCAAATACCATATAACTTGACTGATCTCAAAAGCCATACTGAATACATGGGAAATGTGTCCCTGTTTAAGTTCACAAACAGCGGACTTGAAGCAATTTTAAGAAGATAATTATTATTTTCCATGTTCCTGTCTGTGAATACTGAATACTAGCAGGCAGAGAAGTCTTAAAGTAAAGTTATTAAAATAGAATAGCAATTTATAATATTGCATTTGTCAGATATGCAAACTTTTGTTTCAGTGCCCAACATGAAACCCTATCAGCCTCCTTCCTTGATAGCAAAGGCAAAAAAACCCCCAGAAAAACAAACAAAAAACAAACATAAAGCTTTCTTCTTTTAATATTGCTTTTATAGTTATTGAAAAGAACCTTCCCCCCGCTCTCTGCAAATGACAAGAACTTCTTCACCAAATATTCCCACATTAGCGGCTGTGAAATCTGGAAATCTCAAAGCACAAAGTCATGTTTTGACTGGGGGAAAAAAAGAGATGTATTTGGGAAGAGAAGACAGGATGAGCAGTTCCTGAAAGCATCTCTACTGCCCTGCAAAAGCTGGATAGTTATGAAGCCACAAAACGTCACGCAGAAACCTCGAAATTGGACAAAACTCTTGACTTTGTAGCAAAAATGGTTATAGGGTGTCAGATTTTTGTAGCACCAATGGCTAAAGAATGAAGCCACTCCCTTCACATCCACACAAGAACCTCCACAGCCTTGTCACAGTGCAATAATGACCATTTATCATACTGAATAAAGATCTCTTTCTGGTAACATGCCCTGTGCATTTTTCATTGCAAATGAAAGTAAATCCATTTCCCATCAGTTCCAATCCTGGGCACTGTGAGATTTAGGTTTGACTAGCAGGGAAATTACTGTGAAATTTCAAAACTCTTGTCCAATTTTGTATGGCTTGAAAACATAACAAGCATAAACACTGAAAAATGCAATTTGTCCCAGGCTGATATTTACACTGAACCTGATCCAGCTGTCAATCACATTGCCATTGTTTTGTTGAACTTTAGTAACAAGAAACAAAAATATCTGGCAGCCTGTGCCAGTTTTATGAGTGCATGTAGAGAACAAAGAACATCAGGGACAACACACTTTTTACAATAGTGATCTACTCATTTTCCCAAGGATGCTACTCCCAAATTTGTTGTGTCTGCTAATGAAAAGCTTGATTTTATGAGGAAATTGCTATTCCTAAGGGAAATATTAAGTACTTGGCACTCAGCTTTACGTTTAAGAAGTTAAACCATTAGAGAAAGCTTGAGCATTAACACTGGTACTGAAGCCTCTTTGCCTCCTCCTTCTTATGAGCTAAAATCTTGAAGCCTGGATGAGAAATCCTTTGCTTTTCTAGTACAGTGTAGCACAGAGGCGTTATGGGATAATACAGCAGTAAATTCCTCTGGGAAAAGAAGACGCACATACAAAAAATAAATTTTTCTCTAGCACCTCTTAGTGAGTCAAAGGCTACACAGTTCCCAGATTTCCAAGAGGAAGAGGAAGCTCTCAGTTCTGTCTTTCACAGAAGTGGAGTACTCTGAGCATTAGAACCTTGCTGAGCAGCTGCAGCCAGAGCAGAAACAGATCTAAGTCATAAAGCACCACTAATCCTGTATTTACATAGTCAGCATCCCAAGGGTTACAGATAAAACTGCAGGAAGAATAAACAAGATATTATTAAAACATAACCACTACTCTAGAATCTAGTCCATGTTTATTTTATATAAGTGTTTCCAGTTTTTTATTCTCATACTAATATCTGAGTTCAAAAATTAAATGTATCAAATCCAGTGGCACAGGACAATACAAAAGAATTCAAACTCCTCCTAGAGTTTCTCATTGTGTATGACATGCTAAAGGGAATAAATCCATATACTACAGAGCAATGTGTCCAATCCTGTTCAGCATAAATGCCCTATTTGTGAATATTCAGAGCCATAAAATTATGGGCACAAAAATTTTCAAGCAAAGAAGCCATCACCAATACTAGAAGCATTTCACTGTAGAAGTATTTTTGGCAGCCACTGGAAGAAGCTTTTCTAATAATCCATCTAATAATTCATTGCAAAATAACTAATGAACAATTATTAAACAAAGAGAGGATTCCTTTTAAGAAGCCAAGTAATGTAGAGAAGGAATAGAAAAAATTCTATTCAAAGTCAGTTGCCAAAGAAAGAGCAAACAATACTCACAAACTAATCTACTTGTATAAAATAAAATGATAAAAGAAAACCTAACAAAATCAGAAACTAAAGACCACTTAAATGAGTTCCATGATGAGGTCAGCCACGCCATAAATTCTGTGAGTTTGGGAGCACCACAGTTTTTTTCCTGTGAAAATGCAAATAGTTTTGCCAAAATATTGTGAACTGCTGTCTGATCTGCCCAATCCCTCACTGTGACTTGTATATCTCAAGATTTTAGCAAAAGAGCCGTGAGATACAGCTTCTTCCACTTGCAAGGCATTGTTTGAATCTGAAATACTTTAGTGGAATTAAAATCACTATTAAGTCATTGTAGTGTAAGGAAAAGATGACCTCCAGATGCTCCTTGATGACCTACATTGCAAAGGAGACACTGAAGTTACACCTGTGCAGAACCAGTGAACAAAAACAACTATACAAATTAAATTTTAGGAGTCAATTGTTTTAAAATTGTAGAGAAGAAGTGGGTTGTTTCGGTTTGGTTTTTTCACTTTATTTCTGACAGGGTGAGCCATGTCACCTTAAAGTTTGAACAGCATTCAGCTGATGGTGAGAATGGGCAATTGGTCAAAGGTAATTGAGACAAGGCATCTCAAACTGCCAAACCTTAATGACTAGGTGGTGCTAAAATATCACCTCTGTCACTGACCTATTTTTTCATATCACAAACGAAATCATACCTTTTACCTTTTGAAGTCTGCCCGTGATGGGCAGGCAGTGTGACAATAAACAGGGATGCTTCCCAATCCCCACGCTGGATAAATCATTTGTTTCTAATCAGATGCTCTCACATGAAAGAATGATGCTGCATATATTAATTGCATATTCCATTAGATCTTCACCTTCATGTACTGCAGCACTCTGGCCCCTACCAGTTCTTTAGTATTCCTGCATTTATAAATGTAGAATGTTTCTTTACAGTTATTCTTTGACTTGTACATCACTATTGTACAGAAGGAACATGAAGAGAGTGTGTGAATAAGAGTAGGGCAGAAGGTAAGGAATAGACTCCTATTTATTGCTAGCTAAGGTACCCCCAGCTGTTTTACCAGACTCTGATCTGTGCTGCCTCCACATCAATTCAGAAGCTAATTAACTGACTCCATGTGATTTCTGACAGGTATGAGTAGTTTACTAATTCATGTATTGATGACAAAAAAGCCTGACAGTCCTCTAAACTTTCAGAGCTGAAGAGTTACTAAAAATGGAGTGCAACTCAGGACAGGTGGAAAGGAGGTTCCCTTTCTTATCTGCTGAAAGTATTACCACAGGAAATGTCTCTTGCCATCACAGCTTCAGAATTGCAAATATTACTTAAGACTCAGTGTTCCTGAGTAACCAAACCAGCAACCTGGAAAAGCTTGAAGTTTCAAGGACCAGATTAAGCCATATCCATTGTTTCCCAGAGATGGCTTGGGAAAAAAAAAAAAAAAAAAAAAAAAGAGAGAGAGAGAAAGAAAATACCAAACAACAAACCACAGCAAATGAAAAAGTATGTATTCAAGATGCAGAATTTGCTCATTTGTCTGGATTTTGCAGATCTCAAATGCTGGAGATGCTCTCATTGAGGACTTGGGGTGCTCTGTACCAGTCAGGGCTATTGCTACATTTAGTCAGTGTCTGGACCAAATCAGGCAATGTTCAGGAGCAGCTTTAAGTTCCTCTTTCCACAATCCCTTTTTCCCCTGTTCATTCATAGATCTTTTAGTCCTTTTCATAAGCATAAAGATCATTCTTTAGCAAAGTAGAAAACACAACCAGTGCACAAACTTTTGTCAGATTTTTTTGTTAGATTTGAAAGGGATATGAGACATAGTTGGATGGCAGAGTCTTAAATTGCTAGTTTAGGAATGATTGCCTGCCTACACATAAAGAGGGAAAAAAAATTCCGGCCAAACTGCATACTTTTTGTACATGCAATACTCAATGGCTTAAAAGGTTATTTGGATGGATGAAGAACAAGTAATAAGTCCTTTCTTTTGTACATTTACTGATCCATACAACCTATTGTATCTGGCCTTTCAAACACTGCTCTATAACTCAATATTTTTCACTTATAGCACAGCAAGTTTTTCATAAGCCAAGGGGTATTAAACTACCAACGAAGTGCATTTCAGTAGTCAAAAGCATAACAACTGCCTAAATTACACTTGGTATACTTCAAATATTAAAATTACCCAATTTGAATGATAGCCTGAAAATCACTAGGGATGGAAATTCTGAAGTTTAGTCTCGAGAAAGTTGACAACAATATTCTCCACGCAGGATACTAGTTTTTCAGCATAAAGGAAGGCAAATACATTAGGTATAATAAAATGTTTCTTAATGAAAAAAAGACAGAAATTTGTCATATTCTTTTGTGATGTTCCCTTTTAATAACGAACAATGCATTTGACAGAAAAAAGAGAATGTGTCAGGGGAGAAACACTATGCAAGTAAATTTTTACAATTACGTAGGTCGTCAGATAACATTGTAACAGCTTGGTTATTCCTAGAGCATAAGAGACAGAAAATCAAGATCAATTCTGCCTTTGAGCTACTGGGATCCTTCACATGCATGAAATGCTAAATGCCCTCATTATACATCATTATTTCATTACTATCTAAATCATCTGTGTATTAGCTCAGATAACTATGCACCCAAGGGAGTGCTGTAGCTTTTGGGGGCTTCTGACATTTCATACTGGAAATAAAAAAGTGAAAGAAAAGCAGCAGACTTGTACTCGAATATCTGCAAAGAGAACAAGAAAACAGCGTATGCAAAAGCGTTGCCTTTAGTCTGAAAATGCAAATAAACCAATTCCCCTTGTTCATAAAGCAAGATAGAGATGGAGATTAACTTGCAGCCCCAAACTTCAAGTGACTTTGGCACATCTAAAATTAAGGACAATTCAGAATCAGAAGGCTGTGCAATGAAAGAGGAAGAAAATTAGCCATAAAAGCTCAACTATTGGAAGACTGTTTGTAAAACTCTACAGCAAAGGAAAACAAAGATAAAATACTCGGTATCTTCATGGAACTGGATATCCTGTCTAGGAAGCTTGTGTAATTCAAGGGAAAAATAAACACTTTAAAAGAGTGATGTGTAACCTTATCTGAGGCAATTTAACACATCTCCTTTACAGCATTTAGAAAGTGAAATTCAAAGGTGCCTGGACATAATCTCAGCAGAGAATGGGTCTGAAAGGCATCCTTCCTGTGGAATTCTGCAGTGGCCCAAGGTAGCTTAGAGAGGTTTAATTTAAACCTCTGAGCATCAGCATTAGTTAATCTGGCCATTAAACTTTAGAGTTATCCACTTCTGAATAGCTCTGCTCTTTAGGTGATGTAATAAATCAAACCATGCCACGTTAATGGAAAGCTAATGATAGCAGGTTAACCCATTTTTTCCACCTGGATTTCGCTACTACTTGTGTCCAATCAGTCTGTCAGCTCCAGCCATTACCCAGGAGATGAATCCAGTCATTTGGACAGTCCATCTCTGGTCTCAGCCTTTGATTAGTTTTCAGTACCTTATATAGAGCTTCCCAATTTTATCACCAGTAGAATATACTGAAATCCATCCCTCAATTTAGCAAAGGGTAGCATCAAAGCAACTAATCTTGGGTCTCTAGCAAACAATTTGTCACGTTCAGCCTAGCTGGCAAACAATTTCTCAAAATTCCTCCAGTGTCTTAGGCTAAATGTAAGCTTTTCAAACTGAACCAGTCAACTGTTTCTGTGCACAGGTTAGGCAGGGGCAGAGGAATTTTTTTACATACCTTTTCCCTAACTCTCTTACTGTTTTGTTTCCCTAGGAAGAGCTTCGGCTGAAAAATGCTGAGCAGCAAGTTTAAGGAGCAAGACACTGGTTGGATATTTCGTTGCTGCCCAGGGCCAACCCACCACAGGCTGGGAAGTTCAAAAATGGAAACAGCAATTCTTTCTCCTACATGTAAGTAGTAAGGAGCCAACACAGTGAAGAACCAGTGTCATCCCATAGCTGTCCTCCTACTAGAAAGGAGACCTGGACTGAAGCCTGAACACATTTGCATTTCACTCTTTCTCTACAGTTAATTTCAACCTAAGTAAGTTAACCTGTTCTTTTTCTAGGCTGTTACAAAACACTGTGTCCTTACCTTTCTCACCAGCTTTTTCTCTTATCCAGTAGACACAATTCTCTGACACCTTTGTGCTGAATTTTGAACTTGAACCACCAAGCATGATAAGAAAATTGATTTTTCCAAGCAGTCTTTTAGAAAGTCATCTTTGATCCACCCAGAAACATCCAAATTGCAATACTTGATGAGTTAACCAATCTTTCCTTAAGAAATTATTGATGTGGGTCATCCAGTCAGGAATTTTCCTCCTGATTACAGTGGGAGCTTCAAGCATTTTGAGTCTGTGACTGTCAGGCTTCAAAGTGATATCCCCTAAAAAGTGACAGGCACAATTTAAACCATTTTCTTTTTCATTCTTTGTTATTTTCAGCTGATAGGATTCATCTTAATTTAATCTCCTACTGATGAGGTTCAGCAGTAGGATATATGGCTGGATAGATTACAGACTGGTCCTGATGCTCTGCATCACATACAGTTGTTTATTCAATGAAGTAGATTCAGGAAAACCATGATAATTTTAACCCAAAGCCTTCTTAAAAAAAAAAATAATAATTACATGAACTTGTTCTCTGTTTCCCCACGCCCACCCCCTCAATAAAAAGGTTTGGGTTCACTTTTCATGGCTACAGTTGATTTCATAAATTCGTTGAATTTACACAATGACTTGAGCACGCCTAGAAATGCATATGAAGAAAAAAGGAACACTCTTTTTCTCACCGTGCATACCCAGCACCTCCCTGTGCAGAGGCCACTAGAATCCAGGGAACATGACTGACTGAAGGAGCACTACCCTTTGAGTTGCTTCTGCTGCTTTCCCTCACTGAGAAGGGTAGAGGCAGCAATAGCTAAAGCTTGCTCAGTCTAAGACTGCAAAACAACTTGGCTCCAGACAGCAGTAATAGTGAGAAAACGTGGATTTTTTTTTTTCTTTCATTGGAAATAAAGCATTCTGAAGCAGAATATGGTGGGTGTATGAGAATACATTCATCTACTGCAAGAACACAGCAGCAGAAGAGCTCAATGTCTTTACTCTTGTCAGCTTTCCTGAAATGCAAAACCATTGCTGCATTGGATGAGGAGCAAGGAACCCCCTGAGAACCTGGGGTGTAACACAGCCAGCAACTGTACAGGCCCAAGGTGTATAAAGAATGCTGTGGGTGGGGGACAGCACCTCCCTGTGCA
Source organism: Chiroxiphia lanceolata (assembly GCF_009829145.1). Taxonomy (NCBI): domain Eukaryota; kingdom Metazoa; phylum Chordata; class Aves; order Passeriformes; family Pipridae; genus Chiroxiphia; species Chiroxiphia lanceolata. The sequence continues at coordinate 6,665,159 of NC_045651.1, forward strand.
GATGGTTCTGAGAACACTACCATGGATTGAAACAGCTCAGCCAGCACAGCGTGGGCAGCATGGCATCTCTGTGCTTGGTGTTTAATCTTTGTTTCCATGTTTTACTTCGATGTAGGATGGTCTGATGACATCAAAGAGCAGACCCTGCTACCTCCTCTGGTTTTAGCTCTGAGTGTCAGAGGGGACATGATGCAGGGAAGAAGACTCAAGAGTCTATCGTCTCCCTCTTCTTTCAGTTCTTTAGATTTCTTTGAGACACTCTGTCAAGAAGTGTAGCTCTAGCCTTTATTCAGACAAGGCAGAATCACAGTCAGAGAAAAAGATGACTCCTGAATATTTCCTCACCAGATGAGAGGAAGTGTCAAGAGGTGAGGCTGAGTCAAGCTCCTACTCAGCTGTAACAAACACACCAGAAATAATTCCATTCTTTTGCATGCTCCAGGAGCTGGGGAACAGCTGTATTTTACCAGCATTCTGGCCTCAACATCTGTCACACATAAATACATAACAGCACCTACATTCATAATCATAAAAGTAAAAACTGACATGCTTTTAATTGCCTTGTTTTCAGTTGTTTATGTTTCCTAACTTGAGCTGTTTGCAGTCACGTTCATTTACAGGAGCCTGCCCCTCAGGGAATTTATCAGAAAAATTACCTCCCTAGTAAGATTTTCAGATGCTGGCACTGGAATCTGCAAAAATAAAGAACTGCTGGGAATAAAGACAAATTAAATGTGGACCCCTAATGGTTGGCTTTGGAAAGTGGGAAGAACAAGGATACAGAGAGTAGTGGAGAGCTGCTAGGATGAGATGTGGGAACTGAGAAGAAACTGGAGGTTTTGAGTTAAATGTCCGAGTTAAGAAAAAGATGTGCAAGGGAACAAAACTGAGGAGATACAAACTGATGGATGAAATCAATTTTGGCAAAAGGAGGCAGGACAAGGATATGAGAGAGACTTTGAGGATGAGAGTACAAAGCAAAAGGCCCGGCAAAAGATCTGTCCCTCACTGTCAGAAACCACCTGTGAAAGCCACTGCTGCTTGTGCAAATGCATAACTGCAAATTATAGTCTTCACATTTTTCTTGCCTTATTGAATGCACAGGACAAACCTGCCTTGGGTTTCTGTCAGAAGGTTGCTAGAAAATAGGAACAGATTTATTAGGTCAGATGAAAAATGCTATCTGGTATCCTGTCTCAGCATGGAGAACATTTTATAAGTGTGGGAAAAGTATAAAACCAGCAGATATAGATAATACTTCTTCAAGTGTAATGTCCCAACTTCCTGAGCCAGAGCTTGCATCTGCATCATTGCGTTTAATAGCCCTTGATGGGTCCATGATTTTCTCTAATTGCTAAATTCTCTTTTTATACTTTGGATATGGATATATATAAAATCCTGAGTTACACACTTGAATTATGCATGGCATGTAAAACACAGCATTTTGGTTTAAATTTGCTTTATAAGAGAGTTTCAGTGGTTGCCCACTGGCTCTTCTGTTACAAGAGGTGATGAATAATCAGTCCATATTTGCATTCATTTAGAGACCTTTACTGTGTGCTTGGCTAAGTTGTTCCTTTCTGAGTTCTAGTCCATTTAACTTTTCCACACAAGGAATTCATCCCAACCTTCTTGTCATAACATGATTCTTCTCCACCTCTTTTCCAGGTCTTAAATATTCTTGCCAAATTGAAGAGGGAGACCACCTTCTAAAAACATGTCTGCCCTTTTCAGTTATTTTTGCAATTACATGGGCACTTTTGCAGAATCATCTACATTTGCCCAAGATGTCCCTGAATAATGTAGTGAAAACTACAGCATTTCTGAAGTTGCATACAGGCAGCATTTCAGAATTAACACTTCAATTTATCTGTCTTTTTTTGCACAGTGACTCATGGCAGCAAGGTCTAGTTTCACTGTTACTGTTAATTTATAATTTCTGGACTTTACACCTTGTTATTTGTTCCATGAACATGTAAAACAAAGATGCCTTTAAAGATTTTTACAAGACTCCATCTGAAATCTCCCTCATGTGTCCCTAGACATCACTGCAATAACTCTTTTGACATTATTTGATTTAAAGCACATAATAAGAAATCTTATAAGCTTTGGAGAAATCTGCACATAGCACAACAGCCAACTCATTCCTAACCACATCTTTTGACTGCTTCAAAAAGTCCTAATGTATTTATAATCATTATTTCCTTCAACAAATCTATGTGAACTCCTTTCCATTACTACTAATTTTGCCCCTCATTACAGCTTTTTAGTACAGAAAACTTACTTCATGATTACATACAGGTAATTTTCTATTTTTTTTTTATTTTTTTTTTTTTTGCAAAAGCTGGAGAGTGTGGAATAAAAAGGATGGAGGTAGCAGGTGAAAGAGGATGGTCTCATGCCCAAGAAAGATGAGCACCACCCTGAGGAACTGAGATCTTTTTCCTTTTCTGACAGTTTGTACGCAATGTTGGTGGAATTTGTTCAAACAGTTCAGAAACTGTACAATTCACCTGAAGAGTTTTGCCCTCATGGAAATAAGTTCAATACTCAACTTCTGAGCGCATTGTCTCATACTCACAGGCACATCAAAGATGATGGGAGATGAGTTTTAAATGTACAAACTGCTGTGAAATGCTAAATATCTTTTGCAAACAGAAGAAAGGTGATAAATGTCTAAAACAGAACACCCATAGTGAGTTCTGGCCTTAACATCTCTCTACTTCCATTCCTATCTCAAAAGGCAGATAACACTAATACCATTCATCTCAAAGCTGTTTTATGCAAGTTCATTAATGCTTTTGAAGCACTCACATACCTCAGTGATAAACATGAGAAACACCATTTAAAAGCCCATGAGAAAAATAGTAACTCTGACTTGGGAGCTGGGTTTGTGCAGAGGGCAATAAAATATGACACGGGACACAAACTGAACTTCAAGGACAAAAAAACATGCAGCAAAAACTTCATCTTCTGTTTTGCTCACTAAATGAAATAGGTCTGTACAAGAAGTAACACAGCACTATAGAATTTAGAATTTCCAAAGAAAAGATGTACAACACTAGTTCAGACAAAGGAATTTTTGAAGGTTGGACTAAAAGGCAGCAGTGATGTCCTCAGAACATAATTTTGCAGAAATATAATGCACGAAGTGGACACCCCTCCTTCGAATTGCAATGTTCATTTTACAAGTGCAGCTAGATGAATGCAGTGTCATACTAATTTTTTCAGGACAAATACTGGAGTCTGACTCATTAATTGGATGAAACTTTCACTGGATCTGAGCTGGCTCTTTGCTTCTACACCCTGCAGTGTGCAGCCCATCCTGTGCTAGTTTTCTTTTGTCTCAGGTTTCCCAAGGACATGGAGATACAGTTTATACAGTAGAGAATTAGACACAATTTTTATCAATTCAAGCACTCTGAATGGCTAATTCTTTGCTCTACTCCCTAGATATTATTAAACTTCTAATTGTTACATTTGTAATTCTTTCAGCTGGACATTTTCACCTGTGTAACAAATGAAGCACACTGACTGCCCACCAGATTTTTGCCTACTGTGAGAAGTCAAGGGCTTGTTTGTGCTTTTTTAGGAAGCTTTTCCTAAAGGGCAGGAAGTATTGCACACATCTGCCCATGCCCAATGCTCCTGTTGTTCTTTCAGCAGGTGCTTCACATACTTCCTTTCACACCTGACTAGATTTGCTGGCTGGTGAGCACTCAGAATCAGGGCTCTGTCTTTACCCTATCATTTTTGTGAAGCCCTGTGGCTGTTGTTATAAAGGGAGAAATGTGTGTTGAACAGAAGTACCTAGCCAAGCAGAAGAAAACAGGTGGTTTTAAGCATTTTCAAGAAAAACAAGGAGGATAAAATTTATTTTAAAAACTCCAAAACCTTGACAAGAGGTGCCACAATCATCTCCCTGTCATTCCACAGCTCAATGGAGACCTGTAGTTTATTTTTAGTTCTACAAGAGCAGTTTGAACGTGCATGCAAGAGAGTGTCACTGCAGCATTTTCAAACTTGCCTGTTAGGAGAATTTCACTTTACCATGCATTGCCACAATATGCAGGAACATTAATGAACTTTCCCACTTCTTACTGTAGAACTCCAGCTACAAGGCAGATACCCATCATGAAAGATAAATCGAATAAATACTTAGATAATTGCTACAAAAAGGCAGCACCTTCAAAAAGTGGAATTGAGGCTTTCAGAACAGTGCAAAGAGCTCCCCTCTACAAACAGGAGCTGAACAACACGTGGTGTTTGTGAATATTATCAGGTCATCAGTCACCCAAGAATGAACTCTTCAAAGAGCTCCAGCTCTCACCAGAGCACAAACATGACAGAGAGAATAACTGCATAAACTCCTGCTAAATTAAAGCTGAGCATTGCATCATCCAACTAATAACTTAGTGAGAAATTCAAAATCTGCCAGAAAATGTTCAGAACAAAGTACTGATCCCAGAGGTGACTTACAAACCATCCTGAAATAATGTTTTGAAACATCAAAGAGACAAATTTCAGGGTCTTTGCTCACACCAGTTGTGCTCTGTGATCTCAAAAAATTCCCTCCAGTGCATTTAGTAAAGTAACAGATCAAGTACAACACAAATACTGAACACTGCAATCCCAGTGGAAGACAGACCTCTACTGTCTGACCCACCAATGGGACACTGATAAGATGTACTAATGTTATTTCACAGCTGTGGGCAGTATCCCTGACTGCAAATGATATTGCTACATATTTCATCCACAAGCCAAATTTTAATTTCTTTTTTAAAAAGAGAAAGAAGTAAATTTTCTTGAATGCAGTCACCTAAATTTAAGACACGGACACCGATGCCTAAAATGGAAATCAGCAGACACCATCAATTGATTAAATTGTCTTCTGAACATTTTGTGGAGGTCAAATAAATCCTTATGGCCAACAGTCAACCCAGCACACTCACTGGCTGATGTTCCAAAGTTTATCATGGCTCCAGGTAAGTGCTACCAGCAGGGGTATAAAAAGAGAACCTTAAGAGTGAAGCATCTGTTCAAAAAGGTTCCACACAGAAGCTTCTCCTAAAAATCTCTTCAAAGCAACCCTGCTCTCCTTACTCTAACACAGCATTCCCAGTCGGCTGCAGATTAAGTCAGGCTGCATTATATGGGAACAGGGACAAAGGGACATGATCCCTATCACCAGATGAACATAACAGAGAGGGCAAACAGGACAATCCAAGTATTTCCTTCCTGATTTGTAACCATTTTCTTCAACTTACCACATACGCAAAGAAAGAGGGAACAAATTATTTCATTTAGCAGATTCTGTTGGCATTTTGAGCTTACAACCTATTTTTTCATCTAGGTTTTTTTTAAAAAGAAATCATTCAGCAGGTCAACCAAGAACTCTTTGCATCCTGCTCACTGTCATTGTTTTCAGCTGTTTAAAAGGAAAATATCCAATGCCTGACAGTCTAATTTTCCATTCAAACTGAATGTTGGTATTGAGCAGCACTGCTATTCCTGTCAATCACCTTTTCTAACCTGAAGAAAGGCAAAAGTTACTGACTGACACCAGAAAAAATTCTCACATTCAACCTTCACAATCAAAAGGGCTTTGGGAGATGAAACTATCAAATTAGTGTCAATTTGAGGCATTTCTAAGAAGTAGGCAAAGGAAAAAAAAAAACAACCAATCAAAGCACTCAAGATTACCTGCCTTCATTTTAGATGTGGCCCACAGCAAACTTCTAATCATAGGCATTGCCTGTCAGCTCCAAGGACACATTATGTCAAAGTCCACAACCTTCTTTAATTATACTAGTGAATAATCTTGCCTCACTTGAGCTTAAAAAGACAGGGATTTAAATATCAAACAAAAAATAGAGTTTTAGCTTCTTATTTTCTGAAATAAATATTTCTTTTCTGACAAAGGTAGATGAGTCTGTTCCTGAACTGTCTTGTCTTTCTTCCATAGGCACCTGCCTACCTATCATTCATCTTTTCAGTAACTCAGTTTGTGAATCTCCAGGGAAAGTGATGAACCAATTCTTCTCAGTTTAGCCAAATAAATGTAGCCAATAAAGGATAAATATGGTATTTGTTATTTTATACATAAATGTGCTGTATATAAACCCATAAACTCTAAAATTGATAAAACAATTTAATCCAATCCTCCTGAAATAACCTGTGCTTCATCCCTCATATGTCCTGCCCCTGTTTGTAAGTTTACTATTTATTATTTTAAAGCATCAGCTTGTCTTGTCGATGCTGATTGTCAGAATCAACTGCGAAATTCTTGCAGCATCTTCTCACTCACCACTTGGGTCCATTTTGTGAAGTTTAAGCTACTCAGAAAGTATTTGTGGTCCAAACTGTAGTCATTAGCCAGCTGACTCGTGCAGGGTGGATCAAATGCCTGGCTGCAGGAAGAGCTCTCACTCATCCAGTCCTTGGAGCAACTGGGCTCAGCTGCAGAGCTGATGTGACACAGCCTCTGAGCACTGGACTGCACTGCCTTTGCAGCAATTCTCCAGCAGCTACTGAGTGTCCTATGGCACACAAGATTTCTCTAAAAAAGAATGCTTTTCATTCTGTCAAAAGAGACAAAAATGTGCATTCTAGACACTCCCTTAACAGGATATTTCTATTGGAGTAATTTAGCACCGTGTTTCACGTCTGTCACCTGACCTTGGCCCTCCAAGACTTGCAGTATGGAAGGGCTTTGTATACCCTTAGTCCACAACTGTCCCTACAATATCTACCCAGTTCAGCCAAGGGACTGAAAATTAACATTTGTTCCTCTAGATGAAATGTATCCCAAGTGGAGAATGAAAGCAGTGGTATTATCTGTCTTTTACTGCCTCGTATGGTTTACACTTAATGTTATTTCTTGGTGCCTATTTCAGTGATTGATTCAATCAGGAGCATGTGCTGTGGAGCACTAATTCTGACAAGCATATTCCTGTACGAACTCAGCAACATCTACCAAGAAATTGTCTCTGTGAGAAGAAACAGCAAAGCCATGAACACACACACACAAAGCCAGGAATTTTAAATCTTATTGAATCAGTTATGCTACCTTTAAATACATATTCATGAAAACATCTGCAGGTGCTTTCGAAGCCTCATGGAAATTTAGAAAGTTGGTGGGGTTTTTTGACTGATTATGAGGCATGTAGATTTGAAAATGCTGAGAAATGTAAGAAGATAAACACAGCAAAGTGAAAAGAAAATGGCAAATCTCTTTCTGGGCCAAACTGAATGAGGATGCTGAATTCCACTGCATCTTTCACAACCCTTTTTCTGACCCTTACACAAAAGACACACCTGGGGAATAGCCACCAAACTGTCTACCTGGACACACTCTGGCTTTTGTTTTTGTGAAGCTGGAATTTTATTTTTATCAATATAGTGTCTATCGTGTGAATAATGCTGGTGTTACTGACCACAGGAAAAATACGTGGCTAATTTGTTTCTAAAAGATATTCCTTATGATGGGGAGAGTCACAGTCTAAACTTAAATGCTACATCTTTCACCTGTTCTTCCCACTGGAAGGTATACACTGCTCTTAAGTGTCAACACAATAAGAGAATTAAACACGACAGAAGCATGACCTTCTCAAATTGACCAATACAGTTAAAAGACATTAAAAAATTAAAACAATAAATATTATACAAGAATTGAGGTGGAAATGTGTACCTTCCCACTGCACTGCCTATGCTACTCACTTCTTATCCTTCTTAGGCTCCCCTGCCTATATGTTCTGCCATCTGATTGCAGAGCAAGGCTGTTCTGAGTGGCACTTAAACTGTGACCTGGTGAAATGCAAGCAGCCTCTATATTTATACCTGTACTTGCCCAGACAGGTATTCACCAACCCTTCACTCCAACTAACCCCTGCCATCCACTTTAGTTGTAGTAGTAGTAGACAAACCTTGTAATTTCTTGACATCATCTCTTTCTCAATATCAAAGCTAGGGAACATGAGAAAAATTCAACAAAGGAACAAGAAACAAGTAATTCCTAAATCACAAATACTCACACACAGAGACCCTCCTCCCCTAAATTCAGAACCAGTGCTGAACAAGTCACTGAGGTTATCCATAATTAAATGGCTACCCGTACAGGCAAAATAGCAGCTCTGCATTACCTGCTCTAACTAGTCTAAAACAATTTCAATGCAGCATTTCTCTTAGGAAGAGCAAATAAATACAGTTTTACCACACTCTTAAAAGTATGGAAAAGAAAATTCACAAAAGTAAAGACTAAAGCAAAGGTGTTCACTCCCCCCTCCCCTTTGAAATCTATCAGACAGCATAATATTCCCCCTGCAGCCTAAAGTTTCACCTACAGGTACTTTCTTCACAGTATCATAAATTACATTTATCAGTGTGATTCCTGACCTGCAAGGCAGATTAAAATTAAATGTTTCCAAAGCTCACATTAATTAGGGCTAGAGATGCCTCCATGACTTGTGATGTAGCAAACATTTTGTACCTCCAAATAAACTACGTGTGTGGGGAATATTATGTTTAGGTAAGATATTTTACCTGTCTGACAATACAGGTTGATCTGTGTTAAGTGCCATCTTCTCAGAAACTGGGAGCAAGTCATTCCTGGGTGTTCTGCTTTGGAAACAGAAAACCTGCTCCTTTCCTAAAATAAGGTTGGAGTCTAGGAAGCTGCTCGTGGCTATAAAGGAGCGTGGGCAGCAATAAATATTATGGACTTGTTTAGGGAGCCTGTACACATCGAGTATTTTTCAGGAAAAGTCTTGCACATGCTAAGAAATAATTATTATCTGGCAAAGCACCTACCAGGCCCAAAAGGCTAATTCTCAGGTAGAGGTAGTTGTAACAAAACCCTAGGAACAAGCTATGCAGGTTAGGTGGCAACGATTTGTTACGGTAATCTAAGATAAGCACCATTAGAAACAAGTTCCTGGGCCAGAGAAAAACGACTATAGTAGAGAAAAATAAGAGGAAAGGTGCAACAAAACCTCACATTTCACTTTATTCCCTGCCCTAAGCACTACCACAGCCAAAAGTTCTGGGCACTGCTTGACTACATCATTCACCAGCAGCATTTGTATTTCACACAGAGGCAGCTGCAATTGTGTTATGTTTTATAAACCCCTTTCCTGGAAGACAATGTGCAGAATGGAGGACCTTCAACTGCCATCTACTCCACTGCTGTTTGCCTTGAAATCCTACGAGCAGCTGATCACTGAGTATCAGGTGCAGAGCTGACCCAGAGGAGGAACTCAGCAGTGCACACCCCAGAAGGCAAACTAGAGTCAGCAATTCAGTCTTTTAAAATATGGATGCTCTTGAGTCTAATTACCACACTTCAGTGGCTTAAATAAAGTGATCCAATAGGTTCAGACCTGTTTTCTAGATACCAACCTTCCAGAGAAAATCTTTAATCTTCTTTATAGTGCAGTTTGTCTTCCATCTCCCTGCAAGGTTTGTAGTTTACAGAACCAATTTCTCTGCTAGGATCCTACCTTAGGAGGGGGTAAAACAGCACAGCAGGCAGAGATTTAGGCTGCCCTGGATTGTAATGGTGCAGCTCTGTGTAATTAACTCAGGATATCAGAGAGATATTTGAGTTCACATCTAAAATACAAGCAATGATTTAAACAACTGTGTTTTTCACACAGGTTACCACAGTATATGATAGGTTATTGAAATCATGTTACATTTGTAATATAAAATAGGGGGAGAAAGGATGCTGAAAATCAGGGCTGATTCTAATTTCTGAATGCCCTTAGGCTGAAAAGACAAGGAGCATGAAAATTTAAATCACCGAATTCACTTTCATTGATTCTTGCAGGCTTCTGCCAACTCAATGTATTTCTTATCTATATTCTGGAAAGAAAAATAATTACTAGTTGCTCTTATTACTTTCTGCATTTTTCTACCTTTCAGTCCTGCACTTGAACCTGTAACACCTGGGTAATTCTTGCTTGGAATGAACCCTTGGTAATAGAACATCTGCCCTATCTTCATCTATACACACAGGTATATATCAGGTTAGAAAAGTATGTGCAAGTTGAATATAGTTCTTTATTTACTAGGAACAGCTTTCTTTTGTTAGCAGAAATTACATCTTATGAAGTGATATTACATAAAATGTGAAATAACAGAAAATGCTCAATAACATGTTTTCTGTCTCAGCACACTTTCTACATGACTGACAAGTTGACTGCATGCAGATGCAGTTGTTTATGAAACATTACAGATATTCATGTCTGTGGACCATCCAAGATGAAACCAATTGAACCTTAACAGTAATCCTTTACCTCCCAGTTGCAGTTTTTAATTAACAGACTCCATGTTTTGGAGTGGGCAGTTTGTGACATTATAAAATCTGAAGCCTTAGGACTTGTAAGAAACTAAGGGGGAGGAGGGGGGAAATTAATTCCTTTTCTTAAAATGAAAGAAATTGACGTTTCAATACAAAAAGAAAACGTGATAATGGCAAAGTAATTGATGAAAATAATGCTGAAGGAAAAGAGTAGAAAATCACAAGCATGACACTAAGAAAAACTTAGATATGCAGTCTTAATAGAGAAATTTACTCTTCTAGCAAAGGACAGGAACCACAAACAGAAAATGAGGAGAAAGAAATGTTCTTTATCTGCAGATTATTCTTACAGAAAATATCAACTGACTGATGCAGCACTGACTTGCATCACTCCCAAGCTAAGAGCCAGAATGTATCCAGCATTTGATTACAACATTAACAGGCACTGAGCTCATGGAAGCTGCTTCCCCTCCTCCTTGCACTCACTTCACACTGATGGAATTGCAGTAGATTCATTGTAGTTATTCTTGGTTTATATGAAAACAAGTAAGAGCAGGAGGGATTTTTATTGTTTTCTCCATATGTTGTGTATGCTATATCAGGTACTTACTTATTCCATCAAAACACTTGGCATGTTTTGGATGATGACTTGCAGGGGTCTGAAATCTGTCAGGGCAACTCAGCAGAAGAGTCTCTGCCCTCTCACCTCCGTGTGGGAGACACAGAACAAAAGAGTTACGAAATGTAAAATGCTGAGCTCTGTGGCCTGAACTGGAACCCAGCCTCGTGCTCAGCAAAAGGAAATCATTAAGTTATTTTGAAATGTCTGAAGTTAAACGGCTCCAAATCATCTCTTGGTGGATATTGGCCCTTCCCTGGCATTCAGCACACAGCTGTTAAAATGTGGCCACACAGCTGCCAGCTCCCTGAAGGGGTGGGAAGTATAACAACCATGGATACTGGCAAACTGCTTTGTTCTGCTCTGTGCCTTCTGACCAAACCTGGAACTTCACAGTTCTACACTTTGCCTCCCCTACCTCTATAAAACATCTTACATTTCTTAAATTAACCCTCACAAGGCAGAGATACACCTATTAAAAACAGAGACAGAAGAATGAGCAAACAAATATAAGAGAGCATCATTGTGAGTTCATTTCTATCAATGAGATTAAAGCAAACACCACTAATTCCAGTTCCTAAAATTTTATCGAATCTGAAGGTAATTCTATTCAAGACTGTTGGTTGGGGCTTGCAACAAATTTTATGAAGCATGAGTGCCAATATGCTAAAAAATTTACATTGGACCTCAGGGTAGCTCATCATTAGATTCAAGGATCTTTTATTTACCTGCTTTTATTACGTTACTTAAAACACCCCTTGTGGGATAGGAAGATTATCACTCCTTCCCCTTTTAGCAAAAAAAACAAGTTATTGAAGAAGGAATGGAAAAGGATAGCTCTTCAATCACAATAAACTTATAATAACTCATCTGTTATACCTCAGAGAATTCTAACTTTGGACATAATAAACTGCAATACACATACATTAATAATAATATCAACCAGCACTGAGAAACAAGTATGAATATCAAACAAAAAAATAGTATGGTTTCACACTCTGCCTCAGACTTTTTGCTTATTCATATCCACCTTTTAGTAGAAATAAATCTTTTGCTTTACTGACAGTTGTTTAATTCTTCTTTTAGTCAAATTTGCATATATTGGAAAATAAATAAAATTCATACTGGAAAATGGGCTTAAATAACAGGGTGCCTTCACAGGCAGAGTTCAGTGTGAGACATATCGAATTTCCTCTCTCAATTCTAGAACAATGTTTTATCCTATTTCTTTTGCCATTTGCAAAGCAGCCTATGTGGTGCTTTCCTAACTGATGCACAGAAAAGCCAATGTGTCTGAACATGCATGTATTGATACCTATGCTTAATAAACACACTATAACTCAGAATCTGATAAAAATAAAATGAAAAAGAGAAAGTCTGGAATACAGTAAGTTTATAAATTCCTATATGTCAACTTCATATGTTCACAAAGCCTCTAACTACATACAAACATCTATGTGTATATAAATATGTATATATATATATTTCTGTGTGCAGAACATGAGACTCTTCCTTGCCCTCTCCTATGCCAAAACATCACATGGCATCATATGCCAGGATGTGGAATACATGAACACAATGCCCAGGCAAAGACCCCCCTCCCAGTATATGGAACAGCTTCATGCTCAGTTTTTGTCCTCCTGAATAAATTTCAACATGATGTGTCTGCTGGCATGCAGAAGTGATTTTTATGACAAGTCTGTGAAACAAAAACCTGAGGTTTCTGACAGCTTCATTGGCACTGGATTCTTGAAAACTCCTGAATCTCACCAGTGGTCATGCTGAATATTAATAGTGATAAAGGAGGTTTAAAACAGGAGAGATGGAAATATCTGCAAGTAAGTATCAGTCAAAAGGAATGGGATCCACCAGACATCACTTTACTTCTTGAGCAAATCACTTGTCTTTTTCTTGATTTCCCCATCTTTCAAACCATCTGTTTACTCAGATTTGAAATACACTGTACATGCACATATTTGTCTAAATAATTGAGCAGAACTACTTAACTGAATAATCATGATTCATATTCATTATCTATTTTACTTAATCCTTTAAACCTATCACATCTACTATTCTAAATAGTAGATTTATAGTAATGCACTAAATTGACTTCAAACTAGCTGCTAGAAGTCTTCAATACTTAGTTGGAAGTCAGATCAGTCTGGGGATGCAGGGAATACAAAACGTATTAATGACATCAGTAATGCATCAGATTTAAAGTGTCTGTCTCCAGCTATTTTTTTATATTTTTCAGAAGGTCAAGCAAACAGTGAATTTCTTACCTTCCTTAAAAAAAATATTAAAACAGCAAAAATCAAAATGCATCAAACTAGTCTGATTTGACTCCATTAAGATACAGGACATGTGGATTGATGCCTTTTCTGAAGCTGAAGATTTCTGCTCAGTATGTATTTCTCTTTCTCAACCTTTCACCTCATGATCAGAAATCACTTCTCTGTGAAGGCTTTAGGGAATAGGAAAATCAGTGCACAAGGCCAGTGTCTCACATGTAGGATTGATTTACATCCTCTGCTTTGCATCTTGGCTCCATTAATTGATACAGTACTGGGTAATAACAATCCACTAACAACTCTGAATGTGGTTTTAATGGAAATGGAAATGTGGAAAGCATTACACTAATAAAAAGAAATGGAACAAGATTTATGCAGCAACAATAAATATTAAAAGGAAAGCAGAATTGAAGACCCAGTTATCATCCTGATGATTCAGTATCAATTTCTTCCTTTTTTTTTTATGAGATCAGTTTAACATGCCATTTGAGATACATACATATTCCTGTGCAATGCCAGTCTCACACCATGCATCTTTTCCAACTTTTTTTCCCCAAGTATTAGAATCAATTCTGACTGCAAACTTCTAAAATATCGGGGGGGGGGTATTTATAATTTTTTTTTCACTCATTTCATTTGAATATGATCAAAACAGTCATCAGCCCTTTAACCTGTTGTTAAGAAAATAATGGCAGCATTTCTTTGTACTTCTCTGTCAGGTGACTAGGCATTTAAAAATTAATTAATCTGTATCATTCATCTGACTACCTAGAATGGATGAAAGCCTATTCTAACAAGCTGAAGAACTGCAGAGTGTTCACAATCTTGGTGGGAAGCAGTCATATAATTTCTTCAAGTGCACTAAGAATAGAAAACCAAACATTTCTAGCCAGGTATTTAATTTCAGAACCTGATATTTTTTTTTTTTTTAATCCAAATGAAGTGAAAGTCACTAATGTATAAAAAGGCAGTTGGAGATATGTTCTACAGAAATTTAAATTAGCACTATTAGGATGCAATATTAGGTGCACAGAACCCAGGGTTACCATACCACCAACCTGACTTTATTTTGAGCAGTATCTTGTTTCCTCGGGGGTCTATTTAAATCACTGGGACTATGATGTAAGTGAAGCTCTGCCCACCTGATTCTACTCCCATTGCAAGACCACCTCATATTCACTTTACTAAATTATTTCAGATGTAATATTTTTCTTCATTTCATCGCTGCATTTAACTTTCTAAGAAACTTAATCCTGTAAGAGTAAGAAATGAAGATGGTAACTTGGCTCTAGAGGTACCTTTTTAATGCATGCCTGTCCTTTTGTACATAGAGCCTTGAAGTTAGTTTATGGGTGCTCATAAATTAAGCTTCAGAAGTACTCACAACTACTTTTCATTTCCTACCTTCCTCTGGATTCTACTGAAGCATCTCAACAAGTCTATTCTTTACATACAAACACATCAGAAAAGTAACATTCAGGAATAAACTGACAGAGAAATGAGGCAGAAGTACCAAGATAAAAGTCATGAAACGAGTCACTGGGAAATCAGAAAACGAGGCCACATTTGCAGATCTACTTTTCCAGCTGGCAGATGCAAGCACAGCTCCAAGGAAGTGTAACCCCAGCTGAGATGTTGCCTCCCCTGAATTAACAATTTAACCCTGCTCTCTACTGAATAATTGTGTAAGATATGTAAATGAAATGTGTGTCATGCTATCAAGTGTTATACCATCCAGGAGGCATAATTTGAAGTGTCTTGATTTTTAACACACTGCAGTCTTCTCTCAGTACCGAAAATGCGAAAAATGAGCCACTGGAGAAAAGGGATTAATATTGCCATAAGGAAAAAATGCATTAACCTGAAGGCCAACACAGAGTCAGAGCCTAATTTGAAAATTACTGCACTAGTCATTCTAAGAAAAAATACTGTATTTCAAGTAACTGTTTATACGTTGGAATATTGGTACAGCTACTGGGTAGAATCTCAACAACCATCCATGTAGTCCAGGATTTTGTTTCCCATTGTGGTATTTAAGGTGAAGTGATAAGACAATATACACATCACAATTACAGAAAGATCTAACAACACAAGGAATCTCAATGTAACTATTACTTTCAGCAGTTGGTAAGCTTGAATCTAAATGTAACTGTAGAATGCTACCTCACATCTATCCTTTCTCAAATTTTACATACTTTAGACTTAATGATATATTAAGAGATGATACATTTCTCATTACAGAGAATTCCATCAATTAATTCTAAATGCAATAGTTTGGTAATCACCTTGTCACTAAAAAAAGCATGTGGTAAAGTCAAAATCAACCTAAGTACAGCAATTGCAAGCACCATTGTGAAGATGAGAGCTACCTTCTAAATGCAAATCAAGTTCAGAATACTGTTTTAGTTTCAAAAAAAAAAAATCAATGGCTGAAATATAGGGTGGATGGGCTACACTTGATGCTGTTACACTAAACAGAACAGAGAGTTTGCAGATCTACTGAGATATCGAATAAATTGTAAGATTTTTCCAATATGTTATTGCAGAAAGGGTAATTCAAGTACACTATTTACAGGGAAATCAATAATAAACCATTCATTTGAGAAAAATCTTTTCCATCAAAATGAGAAATGTATGACTTGAAATAAATTTAAGAAGTTTCTTATTTCTTTCATTATCCTCCTTCTCTATTTTTCAGTCCAGGGAAGGCCAATTCTCAATGACAGACAATGAAATTTCTGTATTGATAAGGAGAAAAAATAACCTGTTCTCCTTCACTGTATTTGCGTAATTACATTGCATTTTTATCCAGAAAGTCAGTATATTGCTCAAATGTAATTGTTTGTGTGCCTGTATGTTTGTTTATATTTATTAGACTCCATGATAGAAATGCATTAGGTGAAGTAATAACAGTACAAAAAAAAGAAAAAAGCAGCTCAAAAAACATGATTCTCTGCAATAACAAAGTTTAAAGGGTTGAAGAAAGTGACTGATCCCATCTTCTGAGCCCTCAGAAGGACACACCTGGAGAACTGTCCCATTTTGGGTCCCCCAGTACAAGACAGATGTTGAGAAACTGAGTGTGGGAAGAGGGCCAGGAAGATGCTCACAGGAGGGAGTCAGGTTCACTGAGCTCACAGAAAAGAAGCACCTGCAGGTGTGCAGCAAAAGTTGCAATGAGGAAGGGAAATTCCTGCTGGATATTGGAGAAAAAAAATCATAATGAGGATGGCCAAGCACTTGGACAAATTGTCCAGACCCTGAAGAACATGAGACACCTTAAAGGATGGTCCATGGGTAAACAGTTATCAAGTTTAAAAAATTAGGAAAACAAGATGTCAAGTTAATGAAAGAGAAACCATCCATGGACAAAACCCAAATGACCACTGCCAGACTTTGGATATAACTGCACAAAACCCACTCCTAAACTGTGCAAATAATCCCCTTTTTCCAAACTGGATATGCACAACAGACCACTCTGATATCCTGTACTCTACTGCTCTGCCTGTAGATAACATTTTACTAACATTAAAGAGCAAAAGCATTTCTAATATTTGCTTCACGTACTTGGTTGATTCTGGTTTCTTGGCCCCAAGGACTGACTGTAAAATCTGGATGAAACAGGCTTCACAATACCTTTGTGAGACACAAATGAAATACTGTCCAAAATTAACAGATGGTCAAACAAAAGAATAGAGATTAAATACTGTTAAGTTGATCATAATATGAAGTAGAGCTGAGCAAGATATTTTACCAGAGGAGATGCAAACCCAGATGGTAATTCTTTCTTTAAAACAAATTTATGTTTCAACACATCAAATTAGGTGGTAGAACTCAAATTTTCAAATAAAAAAATCATTTAAGACTAAAAAAAAAACCAAACACCAACTGATTAACTGTTGACTGACAATTTCTGCCACAATAGTGTATCTTATTTTTGAAGAAAATAAAGGAAGCATAACTTCCAGGTCTAAGGAAAGAAAAAAAATTCTTGGTGAGAAAGCAGGAAAAAAATCTTTCAGGGGCCAAGCTTTAGCTTCATGTGGCAACATATTAGTTCTGACCAAACAATTTTACTTATTCTCAGAATTTCACTATGAAGACAGTAAAGCACCATTTCTTGGTACATTACAATAAAATTCAAAATACTGTGGCTTACCTAATGAGGAGTTCTACAGATCTGAAAAGGTATAGTGAAGACAGAACAAGACACAAGTTTAAAAAAAAAAAAAAAATCAAGACAACTTCTTCTGACTCAGACATAGATCAGGAGCTTTTCAAGGATAAAGGCTATAAGCAAATATTTTTAATAAAAAAAAATAAATAAAAAAAAAACTAAGATGCAACTGAAGTGTTTCTTGTCTTTTGAAGCAAAGACATGATCATAGTCTTCCCAGCCTGCCTTTCAAGCTTATTTTGATTTACAAACACCCCTGGGTTTGTGCAATCTGATTAATGGTTTACATGTAGATGCATTTTCCTCTTGCCAGCAACTGCCTTTACCCAACTGCTTCTGATTCCTCCTGACTTGGAACTGAGCTGAGGATTTATTCCCTTAAAGCAGCCTCCTGCTCAGCACACAGGTTTCTGCAGGAGCCCCTTCACCCTCCAGTTCCACCACCCACACTCTGGTTACAGATGGGCTTTAGCCCTGAAGTAACCAGGAGCTGGCTGTTGTCTTTCAGCTGTTTAATCACCTACAGTTACAGCAGCCATTCCATTAAAAAATAGCAGACTTAGGATAAAAAATGTGTCTAGGCAGGTTACAATAAAATGAAACACTGAACTCCTGACTATTTTATATAACTGTATGAAAGTTAGAGGCAAATTTATATGGTCTTGCTCACAAAAACTGTTATGCATCAGTGAAAAAGAAGCATTTCCTTGTTCATATATCTATTAAAAAAAATTTCCGGGTTTAATTCCCAATTTGATGCGGGTGACACTCCCTTGAAAGAAATTCTGTAACCTCACCTGAGAAATTTGAATTCTAAGATACATCTTGTGCAACTACTTCTGATTATGCAGAACATAAACATGATAAAATATCACTGAATGGAATTATAATGCCTTACATTATTTTAGGTTTGCAATCAAATCCATATTTTAATTGTGCATTTTAATTCAGATTGATTAATGGAGAAATCTATTGACTTTTATATTCCTTGCTTTGGTCACTTCCATGCTTCACTCAGGAAATACAGGTTAACATGGTTTCAGGGCTGCTATGGTTAAAACCCTTACAGATATTGGAATCATTTTGCTTTTATATTACTGATCCTTGTAGGCATTTGATCATCATCTCCCTTTTGTAATACTGTAATCAACATGCAATATCCTAATGGTCTAATTAAACAATGACGACTCAGGCAGGAGGTTTCCTGGGAATTAATGACCTCTTGGGAAAACCTGATGTCCCAAAATATAGCCTAGGGTCATTAACTGCATTTGTTTATTAATCTTTAGGAAATGGTCCATGATGAGATTGCTACCTCTATTACAAGATGAAAGAATTAAATATACAGATATCTTAACTTTTTCATATTTTAGCTAGCAAATGTCAGACATTTCTGAAGGATTTAATGAGCCATACAACTCTCTAAATTGTGCTTCCTTTGTTTGTAATTCGGGATTTTAGAACAGGAAGTATAAAAACTTGCATTATTAAAACTTCAAGATGAGAAAATGAAAGTATCCAAAATCTGAATAAAGATGTTGTGCTTGAGCACCAAAGAACCACAGGAGCATATCCAGATGTGCATTCGGGCAAAGAGGATTACTAACAACAATTTGCTTCTGGTGCTACACAAAGAGTACAAAACCAGATAAGGAGACTTGAAGGAGTCTTTTCATGACCCTCAAACCTCACCTTCATGTATCAGGGCTAAGCAGGCTTATTTCTTATTTCTAACAGTCCCACGAGTGTCGCCTTGATCACTGAATTAACTTATTTACACTGAGTTTGGAGTTTCAGCCTGATTTGGAAGTTCTGAACATGTACTGAATGTATCTCCTGGCAGGGGTGAAGGCAGCGAAAACATGGGAGTGTTTTTAACCCTATGAGAACATGGGGTTTTATCACCCTAGTTTGCAAAATAAGTGGTTCTTCCAATTTTTCAAAATAAGATTCCAGAATTCCCACTGAAAAGCAAGTTATAATTTCCAAAACACTTTTACTGCACTGGACATGAAGCATCAAAAATTCCTGCTGAAGAGCAAATCCAAAGTGTAATTTTAAACAACTCGGATGATGCTCCATTTAAACTGTATTTTAAATAGCATAGATGTATCTTGCAATTTAGAAGGCCAAGTCCTAATTCAAAGTTCTTAGTTACACAATTCTGAGTTTAAAAGCCCAACTTCTCAGCCTAAACCCAAGCCAGCAATTATCAGATATTGGTGTGAAGAATGAAATCTTGAAACTGTAGATTATTGACCCTGCAGGGGGAGGACTGTCTCAGGGTTTTGGGACCATAAATCATTTTTCATTATGAACTCCAGGGAGGAAGAAGAGTTGGTTGAATCTTCTATACAAGTAGATTTATTGCTAGAGAAGCATTTCTAAATAACATGTTCATTTTACCAATATTAAAACTGACAAATTTTGAGCAGCAATATCAATAACATCATTAATATCAAACCTTCACATAAAAAGCCTGTTTTGACAGTTAAGCAAACAAACATCAATGATGTGAAGGTATTCTGCTAGTGGGCTGGGCATCTACACTTTCATTCTGAAAAATAAAGGCTTCATCCAAAGTCACTGAAATTAAATAGACTCCTCTGAAAGTGGTTTTTTGATTATGACATTAAATGATAACATTCAAGAAGCGCGTGTGTTTTACCTCACAGCACTAAATTATTACAGCTAAAAGGAGGATGTTTTGTGTGTATTGGGTTTCCAATGTAAAAGTGCCAAACACCCTCTTGCTCAACACATAGGATAAAGAATAGCATTATTTTAGAAAGCAGAGAATATAAAGGCAAGATAAGCTCCATGTAATCAATACGGTCACAACACTGCTGGCAGTTTCTTTTCTTTCCATTGTTCTTGTGTCAGACACCTTCTGACATGCTAACAATGTTCTTGGTTACAATGTGGGGGAAAAAATCCCTTATTCAGAGCTGCATATATTACTGTGTAATGTAATATCTTGCTAGAGGAGGAGAAATTAAGACTAAAATTGATGACGAGGAGACCTCAGCAGCCTACAACTTCCTCGTGATGGGAAGAAGGGCAGGCACAGATCTCTTCTCTGTGGGGACCAGTAGCAGGACTAAAGGGAATGGCCTGAAGTTGTGTCAGGGGAGGTTTAGGCTGGATATCAGGGAAAAGTTCTTCCCCCAGAGGGTGGTTGGGCACTGAACAGACTCTCCAGGGCAGAGGGCACAGCACCAAGGCTGCCAGAGCTCAAGAAGCATTTGGATAATCCTCTGGGGCACAGGGTGTGACTCTTGGGGATGGTCCTGTGCAGGGCCACGAGTTGGACTCGATGATCCTTGTGGGTCCCTTCCAACTCAGTATATTCTGTGATTCTGTGGATTGTCACTGGAGATTTAGGTAGCTTGGTGACAAGAACAGGCAAGGGGTTATTACACACCACCAACACAGCCCCCCACTGGTGTCTTACATACATTTCTCAGCTTGCATAAAGTGTGTGCTCCTGGTTTTTAGCCATAGCACTTAGATTGGGGGCACGAGCAGAGACTTCTAAAGGTAGTCACCAATCCTGTATTACAGAGCAAACGCTGTTCTATGAGGCTTAGAAGGATCACAACTATTACACGTTTTGTAATTTGCTGCAAACTTGGAAATACTCCAGTTTTTCCAACACAGCAGTTGACTTTTTCAAAGCTGCCTGGCTGCTTACTTGAATTAAAGTGAACTTTACAAAATATCACCGAAAAGCACCATAAACCAGCAGAATTATTTGGATCTTAGCCTACTGAATGCTAGCTGATCTCTCTAAATCTCAGCACTTTTACAGTTGCCTAATAGCATAGCAAAAGCATAGCATTAACAAAGATTGTACACTTGAACTATTCTATTTAACTAATAAAACAAAGGAAATTAGCAAAGCATAATTAGCTCCAGCCTTACTCGAGGTAAGAAAAGGCAATGAAAAGCTATTATTTCAAATGTGGAAAATCGAACGGGTGATTTTACAACACATCAGATGACATCATTACTCTCTCCAGATAAATGGCTAAGTATTTGCCACATTAATGAGCCACAGGATAAAAATGCTTCTTTGAGCTCTACGAAAGAGCCCTTCGAGCTCTATTGAAAGATCAATACAGAAAAGAGATGCTATAAAGGTTCTTTGGTTCATTTCTGGAGAACCAGTCAATTGTCTTAGGAAGAGCAAGAGTCAAACTCTGACAAAGGAGCCTCACACAAGCTTCCAACCACCATAAACACTGCAAGTACATTACTGGTATTGCACATTTATCAGGAAAACTGTTCTGGATATGTAATGTCAAAAATTATGAAAAGAGAAACAACTGCTTACAAATCTTTCTAAGTTGTGCCTCCTGTAACAACCTAATGTGAAATTTTCTCTGTTAAAAAATTGTCATGTTTCACTCTACTGATAAAAGTGAATATATTAATGCTTCAGAGCTGTTAAAGTCTCCTAGCATTTCACAATTGTAGTGGTAAAGTCTTGGGAAGAAATAGCTCAGATGAATTATTAGGAATGTGGTTTTCCCTATAATAAGGGGCCTTCCAAGAAAATTGTTTTGGAGATTTTATTCACACTCTTTACATTTAACCATATGTGTATTTGAAGTAAATTTCTATTTCCAATGGGGACGAAAGCTGGGATTCTGCCCTAATAAATGACACAAGAGATGTAAGGAAAAAAAATATATATAAAATACCACAAAGGACACAACTGTGTTGCTCTTACGAGGATACAGAACCAGTAAGAGATGAGGGGCTGTGCTGGCAAGGATTGGCCTTTTTCAACACTTCTCTGTAGCCACCCTCCAGTCATGGATCAGTCAAGGAAAGTTGGGATACACTCCATGCTTATTCTTATCATTAGTAATGGGCAACAGATGAAAATATTCTACCTGTTTTCTTTCTTTTGTAATCTTCCAAAACTAGAAAAACAGGCATTAAAAATAAATCTCAGAAGGGACTTACAGGCTCTATATACATAGTTCCTCACTAACCCTCTGTCCTGAAATGATTAAAATATAAACACAGCAAGTCAACACTCAACAAAATCAATGGGATTATTCAGCCAGTTCACCCTCACCCAAATCAAATAGTTTGTTTGCAGCCGTGAAGGAACTGCCCCAGGTGAGTGTGACAAAATGAGTGAGTGCCACTGCTTCCCCTTAGTGTCTGTTCCCAAAATACCTCCCTCTCTTCCCTGGCCTTGTGAGCTCACCAAGTAGAAGCAGAGGTCACAGTGAGCCTGCTGCTCACAGTTTTACTGTGCTCAAGAGAAGGAGCTGTGTTTGCTGTGCCACAGCTCACACCCAGGCACGGGCTCAGCATTATCAATAACATAGTTCAGATGCATAATTTTTTCAGTTCTCTGATAATAAAAGCTAATCTGATTCTAAAGAGGTTTAAAATCAGACTGAAAACAAGTCAATTTAATCAACTGTAACCACCTTCAGAAAACAAGAGGATGTTTCACCGGAATTATTGTTTTTTGAATTGAAACGGACACAGTTGATACTGCTTATCTTAAATGATGTTTTGTATCCTCTCTGAGGCTACAGAAGAGGTTTATTGTTAAACTGCTGTGCTTGTTCTTCTTTATTAATCTACCCTCATTTGCTTTTTTCCAAGTGCAGTAATGCTTTTGATTTCAAGGGTCACATTCAAATGCCACTATCCCAAGGACTAAATGGAGAACATTTAAGCACAGGCCAGCATCTCACTGGGATTTGCAGAACCTTCTGTAAAGTAAATAAGGCCCTTGTGGCTTATCAGTCGTTGGTGTGTTCAGCTCCCTAAACTAAGAGAATTGAGGGGATTAGTTAGAGGAGAAATGAAATGTACCTAATTAATTCCCCAGATCCCTGCAGATTATATGGCATGTTTGGAACAGCAGGAAATTGTGACTGAAATAAAAAATACATACCTACAGCAGTGAGGCTGAAAAATGCAGCCTTTTTTCCTTTACTTCAGTATTAGTGATATATTAATAAAAGCTATTACATGTTACAGTTTTTTTCATTTTATAACAAGTTTCCCCATGCCACACTTTTTTTTTTTTAATACATATTTAATACAGATCTGAGAATTCCAAGTCTCTACGTCTCTGACAAGCAGAAGAGAAAAGTAATGTTGGGAAACGGGTATTATTTATCCTTGTAGATTTGTGAGGGGTTAGCTTTGTTCTGTTTGCTTCTCCTCTACCATGCTCTGTTTTTCTCTGACTCTTGATCCATTACATAAAATATCAACAAGATAAGAATTCATCTCCTGTTCTTGGTGACAGAGATATGAACTTGGAAAAACTCAGGGGAGCCTAAAAGTCTTCTGGGTTTAAGTAAGGGCAAGAATAAAGCAGAAGCAAACTTGATTTCAGGGAGAAAAGAGGGAAAAGGTAAATAAAGATGACTAGTTCCAACAAAAGAAAAATGAAGGTAATTTCAATTTGTCTGAAATGAATTATATATTTTATTTCCTCATTCTATCCCACTTTGGAAGAAGGTCCTTAGTTGCCTCTACATATTCTCTCTTATATATGTATATATATATATATATGTAGTTGCCTCTACATATTCTCTCTTATGTGCTCTGCTTGCAGAGCACATGACAACTTTTCAAAAATGATCTTCAAGAGAAGATTACAGAAACATTTCTCTGAATTCATGTCTTCAGAGTTCTGCTGTTTTATATCTTTTCAAACCACACAAACTAAAACTATATGTTTCTGCAGTTCTGGGCAGTTTTATAGAAATGTTTGCCATGTGCTTTTGCCTGTGTTTTCACTCCAGATTCCCCATGTTTTCCTAATACGGAGTATAAATAAACATCTTTCTTTGCTTTTTCATCCTTTTCTGTGGTACTCTCACATGCTCTCATCCATGGAATTGAATATCTGCTAGAGATGAAGGCTATTTTTCTGTTGGAGCCCTGTATAATACCACTGCCAGTAAGTAGAAAGATTTAAAAGCAGAATTTCAAAGAAAGGGGTCTTAACTAAAGAGGAACTGAAGAGCTAAAGGGAAACTTCTGCAGTCCTCTCATCAACCAGCTATGGGATAGCACAGAGAAGGGATGAAGAACACAAAAACCTGTCATAGACAGGAAATCAAGAAAGGTAGTCTGAATTGACCACACAGAAGGGCAGACAGAAATTCAACAAAACCACTGTTTTGTGAAAATCACTCAACTACATCAGTTCCCATAAGACAAAAGGATTCAATTTGCAACCCATCAATCATTTGCCATAATAATTGGAAGTAAATACATCATAATTGAGGGGTGTCACAGGATCAGTGTCTTCTATTTTCAAAATAAACATTTTGGGGATTGCTCCACTATTTATTTTCCATAAAACAGATAATTGTAAAATAAATAACTGGTTTTTCTACAGCATTCAAGTGGCAGCAGGAAACCACTGCTTGGTGACATTTTCTTTCAACAGAATTGTCTCTAAACAACAACAAAAAAATTAATTTAAAAAAGGCTGATCCATTGTGGATCTATCACACACTCTATTTACCCTACCCTACTTTCCAGTAGCTCCATAAAAGCCACTAACTGGCAAATAATGTCATTTTAAGGGAAAAAAGACCATAAATTAGTACTATGCAATTGTCTTCATCTGCAGATTTCTGGACTCATATAAGACCAACACACTTCTTAAATATATCTAACAATGTACCACTGATAAGCTACTTATATTTTGCCCCTCAACTGAAGTTCACTGTGAAGTATAAAGGTGTCTTTTGGAAACATTTTTTCATAAAGATGATTAAGTATTTAAATACAGATGTCAACAAAAATACCAAATCCCCATACCATTGAAAATCCTGCCATAGTTTCCTTTCACTAGTGCTACTATAATTCAATAGTTTCAGTCCCTTGAAATGAATGCCCACATTGTCTCCATTTTTGTGAAACACTCAATTACTAATTTTTTTACCCAGTTTGATGCCTGAATAAACTGAAAACTAATCTGTGGGTAAATTAACTGAAAAGTGTCACATGCTGTTCGATTTCACATGCTATTCAGAATTTTTATCTCCTGGAGCATCTAAAGATAAATTTGTAACTCAAACTGAAACTCAATGCATCTCAAAAAGTTCAAGTAACTTAGGCATCATGCCTGAGCCTATAGATCAGGAAGGAAAAGTGTGTGTGATCCTGCCTATAACCACTTCTTGCAGACAGAAACCTTAAAAGATTGATCCAAGGTGAGAGATGGAGTTATCAGTCGAATTCCTCAGAAATGGAATTCTCAGGTTTGGTTTGTTCCAGTTTAGGGTAGAGGCCTGAATTCTATGCTATAATTCAGGTTTTGACAGCCAATGTCTTTGAGTTCACCTTCAGTTTAGTCTCTTTTAAGTTAGTGCTGCTCGTGTCATGAGACAGGCTGGTGATTTCATACACCTCCAGCTCCTCTCCATTAACTGTTTGCAGAAACTTGTTTAAGCATCTGCTCAGGTCTCATAAAGCACCTCAAGACGTACCAGGCTGAGCCAACCATCTCCTAGAAATCTGCATAATAATTTAACAGTGCAAATGTTTCCAAAGGGAAATATATGTAGTATGACCAAAGTATTATGCAAATGTTGTTTTTACAGTGATTTAGCCCTGCCATAATATCTTATGCCATTATACAAGCAGTGCATTAAGCCATGTCATTGCTGACAAAAGCAGGCAGGAGCTGGACCAGACATCCTGCAGCCTCAGCCTGAATGTATGGATGCCCTGGGGGCACACTACCTATTAATTTAAAATTCTGAAACTAATTATGTATGTCAGGGTGACCTCTTTCTAATCTACATTCATCACAGAACACAAGCCTTCTGTCTCTGTTGTTCCCATAATAAAATAGCTGCTGATAGACTTATATAATTGACTGTATCTGAAGTGGACTCATACCACGGTGCTACATTCAAATTGTATGTAATCCCAGCTGAATAAAGATAAGCAAAAATAATCCAGCTATCTCAAGTAATTAACTTCTAAGGTTTCATAGTAACATTGGGAAAAAAATATTACCCATGATCTTAAAAACAATTGTATCAGAGTATACAGAAGTCACATTCATTGCTGCACTACCAAGAAATTATTTTAAATATTTAAAAATGTATACAGCATAAGATGTAGTCACTTCTATTTATTTATCCCACAAATAGCTTGACACGTTCAAGACACTGATGAAATACCCACCTACACCTACAAAGGCACCTGAACTTGACACTGGGATTTTTAGAGATGCCTAAAAGAATTAAGTACCCAATTCTCATTGAATTCTAAAGGAAACAATACCTAATTCTCATTGAATTCTAAAGGAAACAGAAAAGAGCATGCATAGTAGAGCATGTTTCTTCTGCTGGACCTCTACCCACAATACAATGAAAAAAAAACCAGGAAAAAAGGAGCTGCTGTTGCCTTCTCCAGCCTACCTTGGAGAAGTTGCTCTTAAATCACATTGCACAGGTCAGACTTGCAAACAGTCCATTTATATACCCAGCTTTGAATACTAACAGGACGGAATCCCAACATCCTTAAGTTCCCTCTTCTTTGGCATTGTGATTTTCAGTGAGGCTTGTGATCAAGGGAATTCCCAATGGCTTGAAAATAATTTAGGCAGTGGGCCTGAAAGCCTGGAGCTCTGCAGATCTCCTCACCTTGTGAGCAGCCCCACAATCACAAGCCAAGAGACTCAGACACATATAAGCCTTTACAGGATCAGGTTACTGCTGAAGAGCTTTAAAACCCCAAACAACATCACTGTATTGCACATGTGAACAGTGAGACAACACTGAAAAAATCATCATTAAAGAGAGATCGAACTCTGAAATATCCCAGCCCAACAAGCACATGTAGTCCAAGAAGACACCTAAGCTGTAGTAGAGACAGGTACAGAATGCAATAAGCAATCAAAAAAGCAAACTTGGTAATAATAATATAAGGAGACGTGACAGATACATCTTTTTTGAAGCGTGTTGAATTTCTAGTGTTCAGGAACAGAGAGTTTACTGAGGCAAGAATTCATCAGTTCTTCCTCTTAGAAAGCACTTGTGAGTACAGCTACACTACAGAAAACTGGAATAACACATGAAAGGATGTGAACAAGATCCAGCTTAAAAGTCAAAAGTACATTTATACTTGGAAATTATTATTAATTTCTATTACCAGGAGTGCATCAGATGTCTTAAAAATCACAAAAGCACTCTGTTCTGTATAAATGAGCTGCAATGAGGAAAGGACATGGTAAATGCAGTAACAAACCTATGTGATACTATATTATAAATATTTGATTTAATCAGTTACAAACATTAACATTTAATTAGTTAAAAACATTAACATTTTCACTAAATAGGTCATCGTGAGCTCCTATGATAAATTTGAGTTATAACTGTAAACCAGCTACAAACCAGCTTGAACCAAACCAAAGCTTTCCCACTTCAATGTGTAACTTATTTACCAAATCAATTCTGTTCTGCAGTAACTCAGTGTCTCCTATTTGTACCCTGATTTTTCCCAATACTTCCTTATGCTAATAACTGAATATTCGGATTTCTAGTTTCACTGGAATACATTCTTTTGCACAGTGCAATGCTCCATCAGAGCACATCTCCTCAGGAAACGACAGATACTCTACTTTTTAAATGCTTCATGCTTTTCTAGAAGAGATACTTGTTTTTTGGCTCCAGGAAAATGTAGCTGGATGAAGTTGTATGGAATCTGGCACAGAGCACGCCAGAGAATGTAACAGTCAGCTTTGGGGAATCCTGTGATTGTAAATCCCATAGGTCTAAGGACCTACCTAAGCCACTTCAGGTAAAGATGAGGGGGTCTTGACCTCAGCTTCTCTAATAGATTCACACACACGTCCTTTCCAAACAAAGCATTCCCTTGAATACATTTCCTATATGGGAAAACAAGCCCATGTCACCTTCTGCACTGCTGGTGGGATCCAAACACTGCAGTAACAGATGCACTGTAAGGATAGGACAGAATAAGCACAGAACATCTTCCTATAGTCCCCAAACCCGAGAAAACAGTACTTTACAAATAAGGTTACTTTTCATACAGTTTAGCTGCATGTTTTGCCTATTTGAAATGTCAGTCACCAGCATTCTAAGAAAACATGAATTGATTATGTTTACTGAAAAATGCATGTGAACTTTACTGAATGCAAAGCCGAGCTCCCGTAACAATACTACTAAATGGGACTAAGTGAATCTGGGTTTACAAAATTCCCAACTGAGCTTCAGAAAAAATACATAAAAGACAACTTACTTTGCCAAAGACTGGTATTATGCCCTCCCTGAAAGGAGTTCCTCTGCAGAAGTCACTTTTGATATTTCATACTTAGTGGTCTCCACAAAATTCAAAAACATACCGTTTCAGGAAGCATTCACAAACTATCAAGTACTACAATAATTGAGAAAGTATTTCTTTAAAAGACCAGCCAGCTTATCTAATGCTTACTGTTTATATTCTTTCTGTTCTTATTATAGTTTCCACAACAGGAGGCATTTCTTTGTGAGACTGCAGTACTTAGGTTTTTTATACTGCCTGCATACAAACTCTTTTCTCAAGGCACAGTTTTACTTTTCTCTGTCTGTTTGCTTGGGGCGGGGGGGGTGGGGTGTAAATTACATAAAAATTTCCAAGTAGAACAACACATTTTCATTTCTTTCATTACTGACAGAAATATGACCAAGGAAAGACGCAAGAAAATGATCCATAACTCTGGGAGGGATTTTTGAAGTAACAGCTAAAGGGCAGAAAGCTACAACTGACTTTCAAACTCTGTCACAGGAAGTTCTTCAACAGCTGCTCATGATTTTTTTGTAGCACCTCCTCTACAGTATTTGCACTTCTTTTGTTGTGAATTTATTTACTAATGGAAGCTGGGAACCACATACCTACCTAGTCCTCCATTAGGAAGTGACTGATGATTACTGAAGTAATTACCATTACAGTCCTTAACAAAAAAAAATAACAAAATGGGGATTTTGTCTTTTTCTGAGAATGGATCTAGTTTTACAAGTTATGTAACTTTACTTAAACCCTTGCAAGCGGGAATCTTTTCATCTCCTATAGGCAAAGACTGTTCCTACCTTTTTCTTTCAGTGTCATAGGAAGGGCTTTTCCACATGGCCATTTGTTGCAGCCAGGCATAACTCTGGTTTTGTCAGTGAAGAGTGGACAGCCTTGCAGGACATAATCCATGGGTCATGACTGATCCAGCTCATCAATAACTTACATCTCCTCCTGGACAGAGCCAATGCCAGGCTCAGTGGATACTTATGGTTGTCTCACAGAAGACTGTGGAGTGATGTTTAAAGTTTTGCTAAGTTTGAACTGTTTGGCAGAAACTGATCTCACCAAACATCTGCCCTGACTTACTTCTGTTTATTTGTCAACTTATTTAGTACCAGTCAAAACAGCATCACATGCCTGGAGATCACACTTTTACAGATGTTGAAATAAATGTGCTATTTTTACGCTAAGAAGTTTTAGAAGTACCTGTAGGTTTCACGGTGATTACCCCTCAATAGATGTACACAAGGAGCTGGTTTACTAGTGGGATTTCATCATTTCCACTTGAATTTGCACTCAAACATTACAGTGTGTCTGTACACCTCACACTGTATGAGAGGACACCAAGGCCATCTGCTTTCAAACCTCACATAAAGCGAAAGAAATGGCGGTACTTTGAAAAAATTCAAAACCTTCCTATCACTAATAAGTTATGAAAAAGATTTAGTACATATTGTAGGTAACTTTTTAAATTTGCATTTTCTGCTGTAAGGGCTTGGCGTAAGAGCTAGCTGGAAGGAAACTTTATTTTTATCAATTTTTCCCTTCTTCCAAGACAGAGCGAGCCATCAAAAAAATAATTTGTTGAGCTAATTTAAAATGGTTCAAGTAGACTTGCAAGTCATCTGGCAGCAGATATTTTTTTTTTAAATAATTTGATTTTTTAAGACTCCCCCAAAACAACGTATTTTTTTCTTGTAATCCACTATTCGTGATTCTGGGTGGACCACATTATAAATGTAGCAATAATCACCCTTCTGGAATAGCCTGCTCACACAATATAATACAGGTAGGAGCACAGGAAAATAGGTCACTAGAGCTTATCGATGTGCAGCTGTCAAACCTTTTATTCATCTCAAGGTTTGGTGGTTTCTGGACAAATGCACTATGATTGAAATCCCATTGAAGAAGTAAAGCTTTCAAGGTGAAATAGTATTTCATTTTCATTATCATGAAAGAAAAGAAGAAGAAATGTCTGCAGTAGCAGAATGCCCCAGCAATATGTTAACACTGGCAATTCTGTAACATTGTTAAGTGTAAATAGAAAGGTGTTCATTGCTGTCTTTCCCTTTCCTTCTGATGCCCATTGCTTTCCTTTCCTTTCTCTGCACTCTTCCAGCAAACAGAAGTTATAAACAAAAAATGCTGCACCAGAAAGACGTGCTTTTGAGGCATTGTCCACAACACCTCTGCCTTCTCTGGAAATAATAAAAAGCCACCACTTTGTCTCAGGCACTTGACAAAGAAAGGCAGAAAATGGCAAAATAACCTTGTTGTTACTTATTAAGCATAGCAATATTTTTACATATTAAAGAGCCAAATTGCAACATTTTGCCCGGTGCAAATCAACTCTCTCCTGGAAGAAGGCTGCCCTCTGTCCTTAATCCTATAAATTTGTCACAACGCTGCTCCCAGTGCTGCTTTACCACAGAGGGAAAGAAGCAGCTGAATCTTCAGTGCAGCAGCAAAGCAGAGGTTGTCACTGCCAATGCTCCACGTCCTTTACACTCCAGTTCACAGGGGCTCTGCTGCACAAGTGTCTGGAGGGAGCCCAGCCAGACAACACCCATTTCATTATCTGCCCATCAGGTTTCTGGACTGCAGCACTGAAACAAGGGAGTGGGGGGGGAAATAATCATCTGGTCCCAGCATTGCCCAGGACAAACTGGTAACACGGAGACATTTTTTTTCTGAATTCCTTAATAGAGAACTAGCAAAATATATTAGAGAAAGCTCCCCAGGTTTGGTTGACTGAAATCACAGACAGAAGATCCACTGCAGAGGCAGGAAGAAATGGCACCTTGCAGGACATTTTCAGTCAGAACATGAGGCTTCCCACTGCAAGTCCACATCGGGTTGTGTTCAGAGGGAGTAAAAAATAAGGCAGAGGAGTTATAGAAACAATTCTTTTCTTACCTTTTTTGTGAAGCAAGAGGAAGTTCTTCTTAAGCTCTTGGAGAAGTTAATGCAGAACTGCTTCTTCTGAAAAAAAAAGCAAACAGCTTTTAAAAAAACTCTGAACAAACCAGGCTTTAAAGCCTTGGTTTTCTTTCATATCACAAGAACTAGTCACAGTAAGTGCTTCTACAATAAATTTTGCCCATTTTCCTCATTTTCATTTTAATTTGCCAGAATATTTTCTTTCTCTGTTTTAGGCTTAAGCAGATGTACCCACGCTTTCTGGTTGTTAGGGAAATAAGAGTTCAGGCAACCATTGCTGTATGTGCTCTCTATGTTCACAACTGTTGCTTGACTTATATTTTCAAGTATTCGTTATTCAGCTTATAACATAATTAATTTGCTCACATTATATTGGTTCTACTTCTACAGTAGAAACATGATGGGACAAGGATCTGATTGCAGCGTGCTTAGGTTTTTTTAATTTACTTATACTCAGCAGTATAATTTTTTTCTCTGTCTTTATCATGTCCCAGTTTATTTTTGCACATTCTAGTCTTTGGGAGAGTTTGGCATCTCACTGTGTGACATGAAGAGAACAGCACTGAGGGCAGTGCTGCATCATCCTTGATCCAGGGCCCCAGCACAGGGAAACTGTTGAAAATAATGTGCAAAAGCCTGGGAGCATGTTAACAGTTAGAAATACTCACTTAGGCAGCAGTGAGTGGCCTAGATATTACATTTCTTGGCTGTAATCAACACTTTATGGCACCCAGATGTTTATTGCTATTCAGGAAAAGGAAAAAAAACCCTAATCAATATTGTTCCCAACAAACATTGGGAGCCTCACAATATCACTGCACTATATTATTAATGGATGGATATGAGTTGCTTGGGACAGTGTTTCATTGATCTGTGAAAAGTGAGACCCTTAAAAAGGCAACAAACTGCATCTCCAAGATACCACAAACAACTCTGTTCCTAGGAAAGTTTGTCTCCGACCTCTTGGATACATGGGAAAGGGTAAGCCTAAAACATCTGCTGCAAGATAGGTTTCAGAGAAATCTAATTAACACCATGCCCAGGAACGAGGAGAGCAGATGTATCCTGGATAAAGTCACTGACAGGAGATCACTTTGTTATGCCAACACAATTTCAGCTTGGAAAGAAAAAGGTTTGGAAAAGTCTTCATTGAAAAAATCATCATTAAATGACAAATTATGGCAAAGGAGGAAGAGAATCACATCTCATATAAGAAAAAAAAAAAATTACATGAGAGAAAAAGAAGCTGACAGGAGGGATCCCATCCTTGCTTACACTGGACCTTGCAACTGTGAAGGTCAATATATTAAGAAATGGCTGCAGAGATCCTGGTGAACAGACAAGTGCCCTGAGCTGATATGAATGTTTTAGAGCCTGTTGAAGGTGTCAGCTGTAATTAAAACCCAAATAATGGCCTCAAAATACTGAGAGCAGATATCACTGTCTTTTCTGCTTGGATTCAGCAGCAAAACAAGCTTGGTATATGTGTGACTTCATTACTAACATGGTCCAGGATAAGATCCCTGCAATGTACAATAAACTTCACTGTCACCTAAACAAAAAGGAATTCAGCACTTTTTTTTTTTTTTCAAATAAACTTGGACCTATTTTTGAGTGCAAGAGAATAATCTCTCATTATTGCATGTGTGGCCTACCCTTTACGGTGATTTTCACTTTATTGATTGGCATTGCCCCAACCTATTTCGCTGCCTCCCCAAAGGACTGAACTCACAGAGGGAGATAAACAAAAAATATCAAGTTCATCATGTTTAGAACTGCTTCTCAGCATCTGTGCTGCCTCTCCTCACAACGACCTTTTGCTGATAGCTTTTCAGAATCATTTTCAGAATGACTGAAGAGGAGCGACAGCAGCCC
This sequence comes from Chiroxiphia lanceolata, assembly GCF_009829145.1. Classification (NCBI taxonomy): domain Eukaryota; kingdom Metazoa; phylum Chordata; class Aves; order Passeriformes; family Pipridae; genus Chiroxiphia; species Chiroxiphia lanceolata. Next base: position 6,698,668 of record NC_045651.1, read on the forward strand.
GGTTTGCTCTAAGTTTTGTCATACGTGTCTGAGAGATTAATGTTTTGATTAAAAGAACCTTGATTGAATTTTCTGATAGAAAAGTCTTTCGTAAGCACGTGTGCCCCCTATTTTTTGATCCTAGGTTGGTTTTCTTGCTTACAGTGAGGCACTGTACGTAGAGGAGGAGAAGAAGGGAGTCACTGAACCCAGGCAGTGCTCAGGCGTGTCATGGTTAAATGGTGGGTGGCAGCACACAAGAGCCTGTCAGGCTTCTTGTTCATTTTAGTGCCAGTTTGGACAACAGTTTCCCTCCTTAATCAGAGTTCACAGGTTCCTATAAATAACTAGTGACTTCATTCTACTGTCTACTAAACATTTTACTGGTGACAGGTCATGTTTCAGGAATGAAAACAGATATGACACAGATGGCAAGTAACACTCTCATTCATTTGGACTTACAATTAAAAAATTGTCACCTCAGTGTTATTAAGTGGTTCCAAGGAGATTGATTTTTTCCAGGTTGGTTTTTTGTGGGTTTTTTTTAATTTTTTTTAAGGAGATGCATACACCAGAACAATCTTTTAATCACATATTTATGGAGTAAATAGTGTCTAGTGGGGAGAGAGGAAGCTGGCAATGAGGCTTCCGGAATTTTACTTTTAAGTTAAGTCATTGATTTCTATGTTGCTTTTGGCAAGTCACTTTTTGTGTTAGGCTTGATCTAAGCACAAAATACTGTAAATAATGCAGGTGTGCTGAAGTCTATCTAACCTCTGTGAATCATCTTGCAGGATTTAAGCGAAGCAGATGCCCAAACACCACTGTAGTGGGAGGGTTAAAAAATCCCAACTGGACTAGAAAACCCAGTACTGTCTTTATTGAGGTTTCAAGGGTCAGTCTCAGAACAAGCAATTTTCAGTTATCATTCCCATACTATGTGCACCTTCTAGGTTTTTTTTCATTAAATATTTCCTTCAGTCACTGACAAAATAACATATTCTGTTAAGGGTTAATGGTAGGGGCAGCTGACTTTTTTTTTTGTTTCAAGCCCAATTTTTCCATCAACTTAAATCCTGAATAGTTCCTTTACGTTATGATTTTTCATTCACTTAGAACAGACATAAATGAGAATATGTGGTTTAAGATGATAAGGAAGCAAGCTTTTGATGCAGAAATCTGAATAGTTAAACAACTGTTATTTAGCTTTTATTTTAGTATCCTGAGATGGAATGGAAGTAGACATCCCATCTCCAGCATCCCATAATTGCTACAAAAATGAAGGCAGAAAGCTATTTTCTGTTGGTAATTTCTGTGCTGCTTATGTGTAATAGCAGCAGCAAAAGAAGAGATTAAGTTATCCATCAGCCTTGGAAGGATGCTCCACGCTCACCAGACAGTAAGAAAGAAGACTTCGAGATGTTAAATCAAATATAGACATTGCCAAAGAGGAAGGAAGCCAATACACATGGGTAGACAGAGGAAGCCAGCATGCTGAAAAGCTCTGAAATGAGTAAAAACACTTGGATTTGCTGTTGAAGAAATACAGCCTAAGAAGGTATCAAAGAAGGGATGCAAGGTGACAAAAAAATGCAGGGGAAAAAAGGAAAACTTGGGTGCCTTGAGTGAAGTAACAAGATGACAAAACAGGCAGCAGATACAGTTTTAAGCAAGAAGTAAATGCTAAAAAAGAGTTGACAACAGTGTGTAAAATAAGTAGAGAGATGAAAAAAAAGGAGAAAGAGGAGTAAAACCAAATACACAAAGCACTGTTCTGTCTGAAATCCTGTCTTTCTTTCAGTTTCCTGATTCACCTCTTGTGATATTTATTACTCACACCTCTAATCTTTCATATTGTCACCCTTTCTACAAGATTCTCTCAGGATTCTGCCCTTCTTCTGTCCCACATGCTCTCAAATGTTTCCTCCACAAACACAACTCAGGCTTCATCTATGATGTCTTGTCATTCTTCTCTCTACTCCAGACCTGTCTTTGCTCAGACTAAAAGCATCTGTGCATCTGTGACCTCTCCTTATGGATCTACATGATGCTACTTCCATAGAGTTATCTACATAAGTAGGAGAGAGTTCTTCAACCCTCATTCTTCCCTAACATCTTCCCTTACCTCTCTCATAAAACAAAGTATCTGCAGTCTTCTCAGCCTTCCTTTACTGTCCTCTTCTTGGGGCTCAGGGTGTTCTTTATTCTTTAGACATCCAACCTCTCTGCAGTACCTCACATCCAGAGCAGGCCAAACCCTCACAGAACTTTTCTGTATGACATGCAAAGTACACTTGTACTTATGCAAACTTTCATACTGGTCTCTGAAAACACAATTTTCCTGACTTAGCAGAGGAGAAGGAGGAAGTGCCTGAAGAAAGGGTGTGTAAGAAAACAGCTCAAACTTGAGCTGCTCATCTCCATGTTCAAAGCCCTTCTGAGCCTTTGTCCATCTTGTTGGCTCTCCCTGAGTATTAGGAGGTCAACCCCCACCTCAAGTTAGACCATGACCTCAGCATCTTTTATCTGCTTGTTACATTTTAAACAAGCACTTGTTCCCCAACTGCTCAAACGCTGGGAAGAAGTCACATAAATATCCACGAAATTATTCCATTGTACATCTTCAAACAGTTCTTTAAACCATACTATGATGCCCACAAAAGTTTTAACAAAGCCTAAAACACTTGTTTTATAAGAACACAGCCAGCTAGTACTGTTTCTTACGTCCCTGTACATCTAAATCTGTTTTATCCTGTCAAATACTTAAAGGAGATGTCTGTATCTCTTTTTGATCTGTGTTCATAATGTGCCTGGTATATATCTGTAAATATATATCTGTGAATTTCCAGATGCTACTACACAGGGCCACAGTTCCTATGTGCTGCATTGTTAAACACAGAAGCATGTACTTTACTAAATCATGCAGGCATAAAGCCCTATAACAGGTAGAATGAGGACCTTGTAAACGAAGCCAAGATTTAAATCACTGGCTCCAAAATCTAGATTTTTACAACAGCTCTATTATTGTCATAGTGCAAGTATTAAAAAGAAGCTGTGATGGAGTTTATGGGGAAGCACTAATGAATTGTAACACAAAACAACAGAGCCTGATTTACAGACTGACATGAACAAAGCTTGCCGATATTATTCGTATATGATTAGACTAACATCCATAGTTACAAGAAATGAGTAATTTTCTGCCTGCTGCATGTTTATAATTCTTTCTCTTGCTAAAACAGGAAATATGAAGCCACCTGAATTCTAATTTGGAGAAGAAAGTATTCTGGGGCCATGTGCTCTGTTTTTTAAATATCAACAACATGCAGCATTTTTTATTAATATCAAAATCTAATAAAAATGAATGACCAAAACGTTAAAGCTTCCAGTGCTTCAGAAACCCTGAGCTGAACAGAGATTCACTTATTTACCACACTTTGACATATGCTTGATTCCTCAAAGTCATAATTTAAAATAAGCGATAAGTCTGAAGAACCTCAGTGTTTTAAATGAAATCATTATTCTGCAGACTGAACCTAATGCTGAGGTAATGTAGAGTCTGACCTTTCCAAATAAATCTCTCATAATAAATGTTCCTCTTTAGTTTCTGGAACAACAGAAGCCTCTAAGGCAGCAACAAACTAGAAACAAGGGCAAGATGCAATAGTGAAGCAAGAGGAAACATGATTTAAAGGTGAAAGGATTTGGACATGACCCTACTGGGCAAAAAGAAGCAGAGAGGCTACATTTTTCATGAGTGCCTAGGGCATGCTTTTTGCAGAGTCTGGACCTCTGGTGAAAAGCTCCCTGCAATTCCTGTCTTCTGTTTTTGAATTTTATCAACCTGATTTTTATGTCAAAGAGATGAGAGGTACACTGGTTGCTGTACATCAATTTACAGCAGGGAATTATCACTACATATACTAGGCATTCATAATAACCACTAGAGGTGCTATTATTTTTACCAGCATCGGTAAATTTTAATTCCCAGGTATAAAGACCACTTCTTTTTAAAAGTTAGTGTAAATTTAAAATTAAATAACCCCACATAGACCCTTTGGTAGGATGATGCTTCACTTTTCCGGTAAAGCAGGGATAAAGGATTGCAGCAGAGGTGAGACAGAAATGATGCTAATAACCTACCTGAAATGAATATTTGAGATTTCCTGAGTGAGGATTAAACAAAGGGGCGCAGCAGGGGAGCCATCCAGAATCTACAGGGCAGCACTAAGAACCCACTTAGGGCACTTTGGTGGAGTTCTTAAACAAATTGCGCCACTTACCGAGTCCAGGGAAAGTTCCTTTCACATGTAATAGGCTGTAATGGTTCCTCCTTTGTTATCCGGAGCATTCCAGACAATGCAACTCCGGTTAGACACTGGGTCTGATTGGACACCTGGAGAGGTAATAGCATTCAATGACACATCTTCTGAGTGACAGACCAAACACAAAAGGACTTTTGAAATGCGTCTAGGATGAGGTTAAGATACTACACACAGAATCACACGCGGTAGAAATGCTGACAGAGAAGCGCAGCAGAAAAGCAACTTGCTCACACAACTTAAACCCCAGGACTATGTAGTTATCCTGAGATTTCAAAGTGAGGCTCTCTCCTGAGCCGATTCTTCTTCCAGCAGATATCTGCTACCCAAATGAGGAGCAGCTCTGCACCACTGAGGCCCCACATTGGCTGTTCACTCAGTCTTTACTCAAGAGTTTATTCAATGAGTTCATACTTCGAGAAAATTCTGTATGGATTTTCTTTTCCTCCTTCAAACCCTGAACAGATTCTTTAACAGTTTGTATACTAGTTACTACAGTGTCCGCTAAAAATCCTTCTGGAGAAAATATATAAATAAAAATTCCTTGTACGTTTGGTAACTTTGCTCCTACAGAGGACACAGAGAGACCTATGCTGAGGTAATACTCCAGTTATGCATTCCTAGGTAATGAGCTTTATCTCTCAGGATCAATTTTCCATTAATAGCATTCAGTGCACCATCCAACTTTCAAATTAATTTGAACTGTGAACCCGGGGTGTTCTGATGCTGCTTTTTAAACTACTGGAATGTAATGTCAACATAACACAGAAAATTTATAGCAGCCAGACTTTAACGGCCAAACTGATGCTTACTGGAGAATTTCAAGGCAGCTTAATGGCAAGTAGACAGCCCAAATTCAGATGACACCGGGGAAAAAAAAAATAAAATAAAAACAAAAGACCAAACTTGGAGAACATTTTTTAAATACAGAGCTTTCTGCCGTTTCTACCTTAGTGGTTGACTCAGTAAGATAAGCAATCTAAAACTGCTTTTATCAGGATTGTCTGAGGCAAGAAAAGAAAGCCTGCTATGCTATTGATCTGCAAGAAGTTTATTTCTTCCACTCTGCAATGTTAAAGGAATCAATCTCTTAACTGAAGAAAAAATAATAGTATTGATAATCAAGATGATGGCTGAGCTTTTGTAGGACAATGAGCGCGTTGTGTTGGGAGTGTAATAGCGTAAATGCCAGGTTTGATTGTGTCTTTGACACACCAGCTGGTAGGTTATGATTACTGGAATCGATTCTTGACAATGAAAGGGACATCTCCAAAATTTTCAGTGGGACAAGCCAATTATTAGGACACTGACTGCATTAATCTCTCAGTGCTGTGCATGGCACAGGTACATTTTATTACACATAGTCCAAAAGTCTGAGGGCACATTCAAGTGAATGCAAATGAACTAACTGCAGCCAATGTCACCTTAAAGTATATTTCTAGCCCTGTATTTGTAGCTGTATATATGAGCTTACATTCTTACCTGCTTTATTTAATGTTTGTTTGGGGTTTGGGTTTTTCTGGATTTTTTTGAGGAAGGTTTTCTAGTCAGCATTGTTTTCGTTTAAAAAGCAAAAAAAATGTGCTATATCAAAAAAAAAAAAAGATTGGAAAAAGTTGCTTAAACTTCTATAATTAATAGTTTTGCCAGAATCCAATACCTTGTTACAGGAAGCAAAGATTAAACTGTTTGCACTTATCTGGAAGTGTACAGCCAAAAGATAAGAAACGTCAATTGTTTTCTTGCAATTTTAATAAGCAAGTAAATATCACCAAACGCCAATAAAGCTTTGGAATATTGAGGTTTTGGCTGTGAAACACAAGTTATAACTATTTTAGGAGTCACAGTTAAAGATGTACACCAATTAATTTAAACCTCAAAGGTAGTGAAAATATACTGTGCTTCAAGAAAAATGTTATCCATGAAATACTCTGCTTTATCATGGAAAGGATATCCAAGTTTATCAGTGAAGTGAGAAAGTACTGGCACACAGAGTGAGTACTGAAGATCTCTGGGTACTGGAGAGGATGGAAAGGATAAAAGAAGTGCACAGACATTCAGAGTAACAACTGAAAAGCCTGTTTTCTATGCAATTCCTCAATGAACCAAAGCACAGTGAGTGAGGTTACACACATCAGTCCATCCCTGACCTTTTCACTCTGCTCTGACTCTCGGGTGGGCACCTCCCTGGAGCTGCATCTGCATAAGAATTACTGCCTTTTTGTGGGTGTTTCTAGCAGTTGTTTTGGGGTTGGGGTTTTCTTCCCCTTTTTCTGTCCGTGGACTTTTAGAAGATGATGCAACATTATAATTAAGGGGGTGATCTGTCTTTTCACCCATAGCAAAGAAGAAGAAACACAGCTGAGCCTAACAGAACACACTATGACTTCCAGAGCTGGTACCAGCCACAACAGCAATGGAATCAGTTGTAGGAGAATTCAGCTCATGGCTTTAGGAAAGCTCATGGAGGAAGGAGTCTGACTCCCTTTTTTCAAGTCTTGCCTTTGCCTCTTATTCTCAGGAAAAGCAGCTAAATAATATAGATGCTACCTGTATTTTGGCATTGCCTAGTGCAATGGGGCTGGGGCCTTTGAGAGGCTTGCAGTGTAAATAACACAGAGTAAATTACAATGACATGTGCTTTTTAGCTGCAGAAACTCATCAACCATGCTAAAACATACATCACACACGCTGCTACTGTCTCTCACTATTCATTAAAAGAGAATGAATCCTGAGGGAGGCATCACTGAATACAGATATGTCCCTAACACACCAAATCATATCCTGAGCCTCCAGTAAAGCTAATAAAATCATATTAAATACATTCAAAAAGTTCCCTCGGCTAAGTCCAAGCCACTTGGGCAATTTATAATTTAAAGGAGAATATAAGATTAGAGAGTGATGAAAATAGTGTGATCTAGAATTTGAAACAACAGTTTAACTGTTTTGTCGTGTTCAGAGAATGTACTGGTTTATAGTACATAGTACTGAAATTTGCTTGTAGAGAACTCTGAAGTTCTCTGTATTGTCACTTTCATAAATTGTATGTAATGTTGGACTCCCAAATAAATGACAAAAATATACTTCTTGTATAATCAGTATAGTCAAACCCACTCTGTTTTAAAGATAACAGTTTGTGACAGTGATTGCACACATATATGTACCACACATATATTCACCCTAACAGTCAATAGCATCCTACTCTCTGGGCTGATGTGGCTTTTAAGTGGCAGTGCCTGAGATGCACCCTGTGCCCTCGTCTGAGCTTTGACCTTTAAGTGGTGTAATATTATAGTTTTATTATTTTAATCAAAAAGCTCACCATGTAATCGATTACGAGGTTCTTACCATAAACAGTGATACTTTATGAACAAGTGCACCGAAATTCAGCTTGAACTCTGCAAAAATATCTTAGCAAGGGTTTTGACTGATTAAGATGATATCAACTATTTCCATTCAACAGCAGAGGCTCTGATGCTGTCCCGAAGCAATGCTGGGTACGGCCCCTTTCCAAGCAGAGCTGTTTCCCCACCCGAGTTCTGCCACAGGCCCACAAAACAATGTAACAGCAGGCACACCAGTAAAACCTGCACTGATAGTAACTTGATTTTTTTTTTTTTTTTAATATTTACAGAAAGGACTGCCTGCATTGCCCTTCCAGAGAAATATAATCTCTGGACACTTTCTCCTCAGCAAACAGTCTGTGTGAAGTGCTGGTGAGATAAATAAGCTTAGTGTGCTGTCAAGTGACAACTTCATACATATGGTTTTTCCTATATTCTGTTGAAAATACAAAATTTCATTTAACTTGTCTCTGGTTCAAAAGCAACCTGATGATACTGGGCACTGATTAGAACTAAAATCCTCTAAATGAAGTTGACTGATAAACACTAAAGATTATTGTTTTACAAGGAATACCTCCCTTTGACAGAGAAGGTCTATTTGAGGTAATCAGAGCTTTTCAAAACTTCTCTTACTTTTATAGACTAAGCTACCATGGAAGATTAATCTAAAAACTATGCAAAAACCCAGGTACCATTTTCATCCAGAAATAAATAATTCTAGCATGCTGTATTTTGAGATATATCAGGGAGGCATTCAGATAGACAACTTATAACAGGACAAGGTGAAAGGGAAACCCCAAACTTGCACATATGGTAGCATCAAAATCTGTAAACTCTCTCTTCCAGTTCATCTTAAGTCTTAAAAGCTGTAGGAACCCTTAAAACAAAACTGTTATTATTATGTCTGAATATGCTAAGACACAAATTTCACTGAAGCCACCTTAATTTAAAGTGAATTTCTTCCCAGACTAAGCAATTTACTGTTTGTAACTTTTTCTGGAGCACCTACAGAACTTCTCAACCAGAAGAAAAGAACTCTCCTGGGTATTCAAATAACCAGGTAGAATGGGTTCTGGCTGCATTTTGCTATCTGAAGATTTCAAGAGCAAATCTTCATTACCATTCTGAGAGACAATTTTTTCCTAGTCTTAGAATAAGCTGCTTTTCACACACACATTAACACAAAACAGTGGAGGGAGGCATTCCTTCATACTTTTCGTTTGTTTGAGGATGAGATATAAAAGTAACTGTGCTGTAGGTGGTTGCTGCACTGTCAGCTAAACGAGGAGAAGCGCCAGGGAATTGTGCAGTTCTGAGTACTGTGGGGGCTCTGCAGAAGGACCTGCTGAAAATGAACAGTGTTGCCATATACCCCTAACAACAACAAAAACACAAACAAACAAACAGAAAACCTCTAAAAAACAACAGCCTTGCTGTTCTTGGACTCTTTCTGTAACAAGTTCCACATGAAAACACAGCGACACCAGCCCACTCAGCACTGCTGCACAGCAAGTCAGAACATCACTTCTTGGCCCAGCAATGCTGAGTGAGCACTCTGACATCCCAAACCTCCCTCAAATGATTTGGCTCAGGAAAAACCACGGAGACTCACTCATTTTTGACTATTTATTGGAGCAAATTCTTGGCTTCTCTGTTATGTAGGGTCTAGTTCTACCCTCATGTGCTCCTGCTGCAGCCCCGCCAGACACAGAAAGGGTTCCTCCTGCAGCTGCAGTGGCACAGTCATTCCTAGCAGTTCAATTCCACAGTGCACCTAATTTCATTGGAAGTTACAGATCATAAATGCTCAGAGAAGCACAAGGAATATTCGCTGGCCTCAATTCTCCTTCTCCCTTCATTCTTTCTATTCCAGACATTTAGCTCAAGTCAATCTCTTTAAAAACCAAGGGATTCCTAAGAGAAAATTAAACTAAACTAAGAATGACCATAACAAATAGCTAATTAGTTTAAATGAACTGGAGAACAATTACTGAGACAATGAAGTGATAAAGTAAAATGAGTGAAATAATGTGAAATAATGAAAACAAGCTTCTTGGCTAATTCTATCACAGTTCTTATGAGATTCAATTCAATATGTAAGGTTTTGACAATGGCAGCAAGTTGCAAGAGAAATCTGATGTGAAATTCAGTGATGTGAGTTTATTTTCTTATGCAGCATTTAAAACCTAAAATCCCTTTCTTGATATTTCTGTCTCACGTTTTACTAAAATGTTTTGCTAGTACATCTGAGCTTCCAGACTGGAGTTGGCCTGGAAGGGGTTGAGGGACTTTGTTCAATTCAGTCATTGGGAGGGCAGAAATTCCCCCACCAACACACCTTGCCCTCTCCCAAGCAAAACATTCCCACACCTTGGAATTCTACACAGCCACTGAAGGCTTCAGCCCTGTCTTCCTAGATAATGGAGAGACCAAAATATCTACCTGCAGCACTTCCTTAGCAGTAGATTTAAGGAAACTCATCCCTGTGAGGTGGTTGCTAACTTTTGCCTAATTATTGGTTCTTTGTGAGGTCTTCACAAAAACAGCCAATTTAATTTATGCTGTAAAATATTAATCTCTTAAAATGCAGTGACAAGAACTTATCCTTGGGAGTCCAGTTCTCTCTCCCAGCTAACTTTCAGGGTGCACTGGTTTCTGCAGGATACATTAACCATTAAAGCTCACATCAGTACATGCCAATTGAAAACTGGGGACAGCAGAACCCACAAGCTCGATTTTCTCCTCACCAGTCCCTCTGCCTGAACTGCACCTGCTGATCTCCCACTGCTCTCTGGACAGGTGACTGCTCCTTCCACACTGCTGATAAGCATTCATGCTTCTATTTTTAAATAAGGGAAAGTCTTGGCAGTTTAACCTGAAACAAGCTACTTCCTCACCACGTCTCACTCCTTTGATCTGTAGTGACTGTAGAGTCTGTGAAGGCTTTGAACCACAGATTGTCTCTTGGTGTCTTTGTAGAGCACCTCCCACAACAGAGGATTGATCTCACCTGGAACCTTTCAAAATTGCTGCCACCAACATGACTGAGCTGAAGTGGTGGAAGGGACTTTAAAGCCATCATTAGCTAAAGCTTGAATTTACTCTCTACAGAAAGCGTTTTACTCTTAAAAACTGAGTTTTTACACTTAAATCCAAATTATCCTAGAGCAGGGTGTCTTCCTAAAGCAGAAAATTTAAATAAATAAAAAACATCCCCCACAATTACTAACACAGCAAATACAATAATTCAATCCATATGTCACAGTTTTAAACTTGTGGTCAATGCACAAGTCAAGTATTATTTCATGATAAATCAATTATTAAGCCAATCAAGAATAATTTACAAAGAACTGTATCTCTCTTTTGCATATTCAGTCTCCCAGCTGAATCTCTCATCATCTTTGGTACTTTCAGTCTCGCTTCTGAAAGATGTTGTCATCATGCATTTTATTGATATTGTAAGAAACATAAGAAATCATTGTTTACCATCCCCACAATTTTCTTGTCTTCAGTTTGTGATGTTTGTCTGCTCCTTAAATACTTTAAAATCCTTTACTTGAGATACAGAAGTCACTTGATGTCAGTTTTTCCTCAGTTTTCTCTCCCTTTTTTTTTTTAAACCACCCACTTTCTTCATTTCTGCCATCCTTCACATGTTCCCTGGGAGCAGAGCCCGACCCCCACCCGGCTCCCCCCTCCTGTCAGGGAGTTGGAGGGAGCAAGAAGGTCCCCCCTGAGCCTCCTTCTCTCCAGGATGAGCCCCCCCAGCTACTCCTCATATCACTTACACTCCAGACCCTTCCCAAGCCCCACTGCCCTTCCCTGGACATGTTCCAGCACCTCAATGTCTTTCTAGAAGTGAGGGGCCCAGAACTGGACATGGTATTTGAGGTGTGGCATCACCAGTGCTGAGTACAGACAGCATATAAGACTTCAGAGAACTATCTATTTTAATGTCAAAGAATCATACTTTTTATGTAGCTCTGCTCATTAAAAACAAACAAACAAAAATCCCTCACAGAGCTACTACTATTCTCTGCAGTTGTATTGCATCAAGAAATCTGAAATTAAAAATAAATCTAAGGAAGTTATTCCATATCACTGTTGAGCCCAGTCAGCTTTTCCTTTGTGTATCAAGATGAGCTATTTGATGTTTACAAGCCACAAAACGTCTAAAATGGTGTACAGTTTTATATGGACACTGACACTACTACATTAGTGTTGTACTTGTCTATGGCATTTAGAGCAGCTGTCTTTTTGAAATAAAGCATGCATTCAGTGAGGTATCATTAAGGGCAATTGAATTGCCCTTCATCTGTTTCTGGGGCTCTGAGGACTAAAAAGCAGCATCTGGAAGCTTTATGGGTATTAGCTGGCTTTCTGTTTTATTCTGTTTCGGCAGACTTGTCTGTGTTTTCACACATTAGACTCAAAGACAAAAGGATTTCCAGCAATAACCTCCTTCTGATGAACTCATCTTTATCTGCTGCTTCTTGTTTCTTAGCAAGAGATGAAAAAATCCTTTATGGGCGTAAGATTACTTAAATCAATAGTGACTTGTCCACACACAGCAGGGCTCAGTTGCCTGTTCATCAAAATGTCTGTTTACTGGCTGCACTGACTGTCAGCAGGAACGCTCACCTCTCCAAGTACTTAGCTCAGTGTCAGAGTAAACAGGGACACTAAATATTCCAAATATTCACGTTTTCAGGCTTATTGGTATCAGGGGTAAAGTTTCTCTGTTTATGATGGCAGTAATGCTACACTTCAAGACAGCTGGCAGTTCCTAATAACTGGACAGCTTGTTGTCCATAGCGCAGCAAGTCCCACCTTATCATCCATCCAAAAAAGTGGCTGGTACTTGCTTCCCAGGAAACTTCCCTGAGCTTGCAGGCTGGGCTCAGTCCCAGGGATGTGTCTGTTCAGCTGTCACTGGCCTCCCTGTCCAGACAGCTTGCAAAGTGATTACTACATAGCTATGAATTACACACCTTGAAAATCAGTTCTCTTTGGCAGCCCCCATGATCCTCTCTCTGTGCCTGCTGGTTCCTTTGACCTCTGCTCTCTGGACAGCATTTTATACCACACTTATTGGATATTTAACTTCTCATTTTCCTTGCACACTGCCCCAAACAGCCAGTCCAGTTCCTGCTGACTCTGACCTGCCAGCTAATCCCTGCTAGGCCAAGCTAAAGATATGCTCCTGACATACGGTTAGCTGGCACATTTTGGTGAACATCTGGAGGGAATACCCCAGGCATAATGATTTTGGCTGGATTAAGAGAAGTGCTCATTTATTATATCACTTGAAACCAGCTTGTTCAACAGGGCATTTTCAAGGCCAGGTTATTGTGCCCAGAGCAACGAAAGCACTACAAAGAGCTGTCACTGCCAGGAGGAAACACACACTGGAGTTCCACCAATGCCCAGATTTATACCCCTTCCATGAAAGGGCAGTGCCTGCCAGCTCCCCAAACATCAAAATGTTCCTTACCACAGACTTCAAGAAAAAATAGTCAGGCACATCTGCTACAGAGATACAAGTCACTCTTCATGAAATAAGCCCACGGAATGAGCAAAAAGTTCTTTGGAATATCTTTGGAATATTTTCAGAGGGCATTCACCCTTCTGTGATCCCAGGAAAAAATAGGCAAGAAAAACCTTCATTCTCCCTGCATCCTGGGAGAATTTTTGCTATAAAAAAGAAGGGATATGAACAGAACTAAGACTTGTCCATGTAACCATGCGAAGAACACGGATACAAGCAGAAAGCACAACTTCTGGAGAACTGCGGGTGGAAGGGAGGGGAAAAGTGGCTAGTTTCCATTTTCTCTCCATGAAGGCTGAGTTACTGTGGAAATAGAAGGACTGAATATCCTTATCTGGTGCTTCAGTCCTTTCCTTTATGAGGTGTCAGCCTGGTCTCCAGCTATTAATCAAACCAGCCTTACTTCATTAGCTTCTTCACCTTCTCCTGGATCTTTTCCCACCCTTGACAGGGGATGCTGTGTCACACAGCAGGAATTTTGGTCAGGTAGGGCTCTTGAAGGGCTCTTGACATCTGCAACATTCCCACCAATGCATCACGCCACCAGCAAGCCTGGTAAGCTCATTTTTGAGGGAGAAATAAAAGGGGGGGGGGGGTAAGCTGAGAGAATAAAAGGGGCAGAGAGGGAAGGAAACACTCCTCCAAAGAGCAGGTTTCAGAGTAAGCATGGCTTAAAGAGCACTGGCTGACTTCCCTCATGAACACTGAATACAGAGGGGTCCTACAGAACCTAACCTGTTGATTTAGATACCTAATCCAGGAGTACCAAAAATGAAAGACAAAATGGGAAGGGGAAATAAGACCATAAGAATTAAATATCATAAATGTTATGTGGTTTAATAGGTTTTCCTGGTATGGGGTAGGACGACATATTTTAGCCTTGCAAGTATCATTTTTAGTTTCTTAGATTATTGTTGTTTGATAGTTTAGAAATCATTTAATTCCTCTGAACAGCCAGCAAGTCCAAGTACATGTGATTCTTACTATTTTCCTCTTGCATATAAGTGAAAACAAAGTCTGTTTTTATTAATTCCTGTTAATAGAACACAATCAAAAAGTCCGTTGTCATTACCAGAAGGTTCTGCTACAATACCACAACAGGCAATCTACACAAGTGAATAAAACAGGACCCTCTGTTCCCTAAATGACAAGGGCAAAGCACTATATTCAGATTATTTTCAACCAGCCAAAGAAATCAAACCTTTGTTAACATAGTCCATAAAATTAATCAGGCAAAAAACCTTTCTATTAAGTTAGCAGTCATGTCACCCTCAGTATTTTAAATAATAAACACAAGAATGACTTAAAAATTCCACAGTGTCAGCATAACACACCTGATTCAATTCAACAGCCTTGAGTCTGCAGAAACTTTCATTGTAAAAACTTTCTGGAAACCGACAGAAATTGTGCTGTGTTTGTGCACAGATTTTCCCTGATCTTGTTATATAAACTTACGGTTTCCATGCTGCAAACATCATGGATAGCATAGCAAGAACACTACCATTTGAAATGCCAGATTGCTTGGACACTGAATTCAAAGAACTTTTTCACTCTGACTATTAACATCTGAAAGCCCAGCCAGGCTTGGAGAAATGCCCTAATTTATACAAGTTCTCTGTTTGGTTAATGGAAAAATACACCCTTTTGCCCCCAATCCAGTATGGTGTGTGAAAGCATAGACATTTCATTCCAACAGAGCACAACACTAAATTTTGTACACTCTTAGCATGATTGCTTTGCAATTATGGCATACGTATTATGGCAATCCCAAGTAAATTATGAACTCTGTACATTACAAAGGCACTCTGAAACACTGATTGATTTGGACAGTTTGTAGTTAATTAAGTTCATTTCCAATTCCATCCCTTCACACAATTTCAAAGCATTCTGCATTGAAAGCCCATTTTCAATTAGTAAGGAGGATGAAACAAAAAAGAATTAATTATAAAAGTGGCAATCCCCATTTAAATCTTCATAGTGCAGCAATTATTTATGTTAAGTGTTGAGAAATTGGAGAGTTGTACTTGTCTAATATAGTTTTTTCCTTGATATGTATCACATATATATTAAATCTGTACAAAGTAGTGGCATAGCATTTTTTAAAGTAAGGACTAAATTACTGCTCACAAACTTGTACAAACCTCCAAAAGGTAGAAAAATGTCTGTGCTTGGCTAGAGCCAAATTAAGCGTCTTGGCTTGATTCTTCTCACTGCTACTGAACTCTTTCCTTAAGGTAATTCCATTACTTGGATTAAAGCAAATATCCCCATGGAAAAAGCAGTGAAGGAATACTGATATCAGTAGAACTTTATGCTGCCAAGGGACTACCCAAAAGCAGTTATTCAGTTTTATTCTGGTGTTTGATTCTGTTCAAAATGCCACTGCATGTCACCACAGGGGAGTATGGGCAGGAGAGCTTTCAGGTACCATTTTCTAAAATCCCCTCCATGGGCACATGCTCAGATCTTTACACCTGGTCATCACTTTCAGATTTTAACAAAGTGAAAGGTAAAGAACCTCACACTATCTATCTCTTTACAGCATAGGTCCAGGCACCCCTTACCAAGCTGCTTTATAAAGAGTTACAAATATTACCACTCATAGAACTTCTGGGAACATGAGTAAAAAAAAAAAAAATATCACTGCTTGAATTATTGATGTTATTCTTCTACAAAACAGATGTTCTTTAGCTCATTAATACGTTGCTTTATTTGAGCCAAATATCTCCAATGCCCATTAAAAAGAGAGAGAAGAAGGAAAAGACTCAATGTATTTAGAGGCATCATTTAAAGATGACATATTTTAATTTGCTGATTGTTCACCTCTATCAAAGACTGTCAGCCACAAACATGACACCAAAGTGAATAAGGCCAGCAGATGCACAGTGCTGTAAACCAACTTTTCTAACTTCGTTTGCTAGATTCTAAACTGTCACCTACCAGCCATTTGCCACTGGCACTGACTCCCTGCTCCAATGCCAAGATGACTTCTTTAACCACTGGCACAAGCTCCATGGCCTGACTCAGGGCTGGCTCATTCCCTCTGTCCTTTTCTCTGCCACTTTGGTAGCAGGCTTTGTAACAACACAGCAACAGTGCAGCAGGAGGAGAATGATGGGCACCAGAAAACAAAAAATTATTTAGGGCAGGCAGAAGGACAGCCAATAACAAAAAATACAACCAAAAAGAGCTAAAACAGAGAGTAGGTCTTTATTAAATGGGAAACCTAAATTAAAGGGAAAAAAGGGAAAGTGAAACAAATGCAGACAGTCTTGAAGCTTCAAAAATGAATGCAGATTTTAAAAAAAAGAACAGTACAAATCTTTCATGCTTGTGAGCTACCTGCAGTATTCTGTGATGTTCTCCGCTCTCACTGAACTATTCAAGGCTTTATTTTCCAACTCTGCAGGCAAAAATACATTTAAACTAATCCTATCTTTTTTGTTGGTTTGTTTTGTCCAGGTACACTTGACTCTCCTGCATTGGCTCTTCATCTGAGGAGCAAGTGCTTATCCCAGTGACCAGCACTGATCACAGTCACAGCTGTGACAGACAAACAAGAAGGAAAGATGCAGACACTGAAAATTCTGCACCACTCAGGAGCTTTGAAGGAGCAGTGCCCTGTCAGGGTATTGTGTACTGCTCATGTCACAGAGAATTCAAGGCAGGTGAGTTCAGATTCAGACTTTATACCATGATCTTGAGAAAGCCACAGCAGCTTTTCCCAAACACACACCAGTAATGGAAGCACTGCACAAGTACTGGTCCTGCAGTGGCCCATCCTCGGGCAGAGGGAATCCCCCTTCAGCTGGGATCTGCCTGACTGACCTCTACAAAACTGAAGAAGCACAAAGCACCTGTGTAAGTCCAGAGAACTGGAACCATTGATGCCACTTAAATCAACAGCTGAGCTCCCCTCAATGTCAGTAGAAATAAGCCGAGGCCTCCTGTTTCTTAACAACCTCTTCAAAATAACAGCAGCAACAAGCACGGGATTGGGTTGACAATCATTTACATGCAAGTGTGACCTTTTTACTCAGTGGTGACATTTGTATCCTATTAGCAAAATACTGCATTGTATTTAAGCAATAACTGCATTTTCTATGGAGACAAACGACATGTAAATCAATAAATGACGAGGCTGCAGGCCAAGCACGTTATCGATTTTCAGTCATGTTCATCTCTGAGCTTAATGCTGAGAAAATACAGTATATGCTATGATTTTTTACAAGTTACATCTTCTGGGCCAGATAGAAGTTTTCTGAGAATTAAGAAATAAGAAAGGTGCTCTCCAGCTGAGAGAGAAGAGATTAAAGAGGAGTGAGAATTCAACAGCTGTAATCGAAGTTAACACCCAGTATCTCAAAAGCAAATGCTGAACAGATCAATAATGGCTTGTATGACACCCTTGTCATCTCCTCAGCTGCTATGGTTGATCACACTATGCATGCATATCATCTGTATCAAACCAGTGGTTAAATGTAACATCACTGAAACAAACAGGAGGTTTACAGAATTCTTGGTGAGAACCACTCTTACTGCTTTTGCTCTTCACGAGAAAACCAAATTATTCAAAACCCACCACAGCTGGACTCCAGCAAGGGGTGGATATGAAGAAGGGCCTTCCTGAAACACGAACAGTGTGTTTCTAAATATGCTACCTTTTCCAGATGACAACATAAATTAGAAATATTAATACAAAACTAAGAAGAGAAGGGAATAATCTCCCTGTTTTACTTTTCTAAATAAATAATAAAAATCAAGGGTCAGATTTTCCTGAGAATAAGCCATGAGAAGGCCAACTTTCTGAGGAAAGCAGCTTTAATTTAAGAACCAAGCAGTCAGTCATAAAGGATACGGTATTCCAATACTTAAATCAGGACTATGGTTTTAAAAACACAAGATTAAGCGGTTCATGGTAGTTTTTAAAAACACAAACTTAAGCAGGTCATGATTTCTCTCTTCTGTAACTGCAGAGAGAAAAACAAGAAAAATCTGGAATGGCTTTCCTAATGGATCAAAAAAGTCATCACTACCTGATCCCCCTGAAAAGTGCACAAAGTTGTCTGAATCTCCTGAAACCAGAGCAGTGAGTGAAGAAAAAACTCAACACACAGGCAGCCCCAGCCATCCTGGGAAGATAAAGGAACCTTCACTGCCAAAGGTACCAAGTCACCACTGGGAATATGAGACAAGATGTTGTCAGTCACAAGAAATAGCAAATTAATTACATCTAACAGGAGTGTTATTGCAGTAGAAGCACCGACTTTTCTAAATCTCTTCCTAAATCATTAGTAAGGTAATTGACTCCTAAGTAAGGAGAATTAGCCTGATTTGGGATATTTTTTTCCCATATATTTCTCTGTGACAGCCATCATTTAAGAACCTAGTGTTTATAACTTCTTTACTGTAGTAAATGACATGAAAGAAAAACTCTGTGCACTTGTAGCCATAACACCAACAAGTGGGGTGAGGAACAAGTGAGGAATAATCCTGCAATACTGTTTTATGCTGACCAAACCTTTCTATACAATATAAAAGGAGCAGACACAGACATTCATTTCACCCACAAAGGCCAATTTTCCTTCCACTTGGCATTATTTTGAATATGGATTATACAATCTAAATGCAGTTGCTCAGTATGTAAGACTCTATAGTATCCTACAATCGAACCAACAGGTTAAGACACTTTTCATCTGACTGCACTAAATTATTGATC
Organism: Chiroxiphia lanceolata; assembly: GCF_009829145.1. NCBI lineage: Eukaryota > Metazoa > Chordata > Aves > Passeriformes > Pipridae > Chiroxiphia > Chiroxiphia lanceolata. The sequence continues at coordinate 6,717,577 of NC_045651.1, forward strand.
TACTGGTCCCTTTTTCAGATTTTAAATCACCTAAGCAGAAGGAAAAATAAATGCATTAATGCTTTCCAGTCTCAGTGAGAAAATATATGTAGGTAGTTTGAGTCCCAATAGTAAAAATAATCACATAGAATATCTTGCAGTAATCCATCTGATTTTGAATTAACCACTCAAAAAGCAGTTTATTTTTAAAATATATTTTTAGTTTACTTGAGAGTTGAGTATATAAGTCCCATCTATCAATTCCTGCAGTTTGGGTATTATAGTATGAATAATATATGCCTTTGTCATGTGAATAAGATAACAGCCTTCACTCCTCAGTGCTCTACAATTCTTGCTCCAAATGTGACATAAAAGACAATTTTCCTCAAGTAGCTGAAAAGGAATTTGGAATAAATGAATTATGAATACTTCAAGGGAGATAGACACTAATTTTTTTAGGAAAAAAAAAGAATACTAAGCAAAATATCAAGAATTATTTATTAAATTTAGTCAGGCACTCATAAGGGCCTAAAGATTTAGCTGAAGAGTGGCATCTATTCTCAAAAAACACGCTTGACTACCTGCACTTAACATCTTTTTAAGTTACCACTTTAAAAGTTTAAGTCCTTTTGAGCCTTTTGCAACAGCCAGCAAGCAGCATGCCCCTTGACCACCTGCAGGGGTGAATTCAGATGGATTCAATTCTGGTAACTTTGTCTTACTTTTAAAATTTTTTGCTCTATTTTATTTATTATAGAGGCTCTGGCAACCTTTTCCGAAGCATCAGGAAACTGCATCTGTTTAAAACAGGTTCCAAGGCTGGGCAGAACACAGATACCATCCCATGCAGCAGCTCCTGACCTCTTGTTTTGGCAGAGCCACGATTTGTGCTTCTGAAACAATTCAAACAATATATTTAAATATCTGGTTCTTTGTCCATAAAGCAGCATTATGGATCTGCCTGGACCCTAATTAGAGTAGATATAGCCTTGGCAGCCTAAATAATCATGAAAAATTACGAACTGACAAGAACCACTATTAAGTGACCATTTGGCCCACAACATATGACTGAAACCTTCTCTGTATATATTTTTTGGCCTGTGGCCTCCCTCCCCATTTTTTCTTTATGCTCTTAAGAAAAGTAAAACAAAGTCTTAGCTTTCCCATTTTTCACTACCCCAGACAAAAAGGAACTGGAGCTTTATTGTGATAAAGAGTCAGGAAGAAGCCCAGTACATATTTGTTTGGAACCAAGAACTGTTTATTTTTCTGATTTGTTTTTTTCCAGGTTTTTAACACTTGGGCACACACAGTTATTTGGACTGTCACAACAAGACATTTCTGTGTTTGATGTATGGTGAAAGAGTCATAGAAAAAGACAGGAGTGGAAGAGCCAAACTATTACAGGCAAAATTACAAGCAGCCATGGTGGGAGGGAGAGGGAAAAGAAGAAAACAAGATTCCACAGTTACAAACTCAAGAATTGCAATACATTTTCAAAAGAAAGTACCCGGATTTATGTTTTAAAATGTGTATATATATCTTAATTTTTCAAGACTAAAAAGAGTAAAATTAGGATTCTCAGAAATAAATGTTTCTCTGGTAACCCAAAATGATTTTCAAAATTATTTTTCTTTTCCTGTGCCTGAGAAAACCACAATTCAGGATAACTCAGCAAAATTTTCTTGCTGCCTTCTCCTCTGGTAAAATCAGCAATCTAATAAGATGATTTATTCCCACAGATATAATCAGTAACTCTACAGACCTGCAACAGCACTTTTCAAAAACCTTGGGAGAAGCCTTGGGCTGGTGGTCACAATGAGAAAGCAGCCCAACAGTTTAACAGCAATGCACTTGGGCTTTTATTCTGTTTGGGATAGAAAATATCCTTATGTCAGATAATTTAATGGCTTGACCTTTAAAAATCAGAAGGAACCCAAAGAAATGCCGCAGATGGATAATGGTTAACGACGTTCACCAAGGCCCAGGGACATCATACCCAAGGAAACAAAGCCATATCCCTACCTCTCCTGTTATCCTTGTCAGAAATGGAAAGTCACAAGCACTAAAGCAGATGATAACATTTGTTTTAAAGGAAATGTTAATTGAAATTGGCATACTGCTGCTCACAGCTAGGAACGGGACCCCAAGAGATCAGCAGAAAGAAAAGGGAAAAAAAAGGTGGGTTTTGCCAGATGAGCACTGACTCCCAGCCAGTGATGGGGAGGGCTTCATGTCTGATAATCCATTTTTAACTAGAGCAAGATTAACTTTGACCTGAATGAAAAGCCATTTCTAAAGTGCAAAAAGCCTATTATCTGCTCCTTTAAGCATGTGAGTGGGAGGTGAAGAAAACAGTCACACAAGATCTACACTTTCCTAATTATTTTTTTAAACAGATACAGGAACCTGAAAATCTCAAAATAAGAAATAAAAATATTCATTTTAATGCATGCCATGTAATGCTTATCACTTAATCACTGCAAAGTGCTGTCAGGCTTAATTACAGTCTTCAGTGGCCCAGCAAGATGAATAAGTCATGAATCTTAACACCCAAACCATGAAAGTTAGCTCTCTCCTCCCCTGCCAGTGTGTCCTGGATCCCTTAGAAAAACCAACATATTTTAACATGCATTTCTAAGCAGAACAACTAACTAAAGCAAATAAAGTCTCTGTTTAAAGTTGGTTTTATAGCAGGGACCAAAGTTTACTTATGGGTAAGAAATAACCTAGATCAGCCTCACTCTGCATTTGTTACCGTTTAGTAAAGCAGGAGCTATCCAGGGCTGCAGCTGCTGGACAGCCCTTGGGAAAAAAAGATCTGGCTATCAGTTACTGCAGTGACTGAGCAGAGAGACAGAACAACCTCCAAAAGCTCATTGCAGCAGCCTGTCAAGCCCAGGACTTGCTCGCCTACCATCAGGAACTGTGGCACTTTTCCTAGGCATAAAACTCCGGGGATAAGATGTCTTCAAAGTTTTTTTTCCTCCTGCTCTGCTCCACCTCCCAGGCATCCTGCTGGCAAGAATGACCATTAAGCCTTAACTGCTCATTTCCCCAGGAGCTTGTTTATTCATGAGATGTACCAACTCCTGAACGTTCTGAGGAATGGCACTTAAGAACCTGATCAATGAAACATCTTCCACTGACTTTGGAAGTAAGTCCAATTTCAGACAAAGGTGTGAAACACTATTCAAGGTATCCAGCAACTGTTCTCTGATATTCTGAGGGACATGGTTATAATTTTTCCTTATTACTACTTGGAGAATAAAATATAATTGAGACTAGAATAGAACTTGGTGGCCCTTTGGGAATGATCTGCTGGGCATCCATTACGGGAGACAAGTCTCTGTGCCCAGTTTTCCAAATAGATTTATTCACATCTCCGGTCACGAGAAAAATCAATACAACTACAAATTGAAGATTATGTCAAAGTCACAGCCCCACAGCAGCCACTCTTTGTAGGGTTAGACCTTTGGCAGCTGGACAATTCCCTTCCTTTGTGCCGCAGGGTCACCCCTTCCCCAAGCACTGCAATGTTTTACTGCTTCCAGATGCCAATGCAGCAGGAATGAGCCTGATCCAAAATTCACATTGTTCAGCAGGATGCCTTGACTGTTTTTCCAAACAGTCTACCAGTGAGATTTCCCTAACTTTTGTTCTCTCCTTTGCCCTTCTGCCCCATCTGAACGGAAATGCAAAACACTGCTCTCTGTCCCTTCTTGCCCTCTCTGCTCTCCCTGGGTCTATTCCTTTCCCTAGATTACATCTTGTTCCAATGGTTCTGTGTGTGTTTGAAAACTCACATCTCATTGCAATAAAAAAAGCCTCCTTACAACAACTGGCATCTCCTAGGCCTTTCCAATTAGCTCCAGTAATCACCAATGAGAAAGAATATAAACATCCCCACCACATATGAAAAAACGTATGTAAGAATACTTAGGACCTAAGACAGTTAAAGTCTTGCGTGTACAGAAAAATAAGAAGTTAATTTATTGATAATATCAAAAATAGTTAAATTAATTCCTCTGAATATCAGTATATGATTTTTCCTTATTCATTACGTTCAAGTTGATCATTAGTTGCAATACCCATTGTTTGGAGAAGAGATAGGACATAATTTACTGCAGCTCTTTTCTGACCTGAATTGCTGTCGCATTTCGGATGTGAATACTCAGTATTGTCTCTTTTCACAGTTTTTGATTCAGCAGCCAAATGATGCTTTTAAGGAAAAGGAAAGCCTAAGACCCATACAGAAAAAAAAATGGATGCATTAGAGCTATGAAAATAATTTATTCACACCCCAGTGTGCAAGAGCCACTCTCAGCCAGACGCGTGCGACAAAACTCTTTAGGAAATCAGCCTCTATAATAGAACATATTTGGAAAGGTAAAGCTGATAACCTATCTGAAGTACATTCAATGGGCTTCTTCCTTTAAGCTTTTATAATTACAGCATTAAATTCTCTGCTTTTTAATGCATTAGACACACTGAGGACAGAGGACATTCACTTAGTAAGCTTCATATAGGAAGAAAAAAGTGAGGTCTTCACAAAAGAACTCAAGAGTGGAATTATATTCTACATACCTGCACTGAGCTGCTTTCTGAGAAATAGGAAGAAGAGGAAGAAACAGTTGTAATGGAAAGGAGGATCACCTTTTTGTTGACTGATACTTTTGACTACATTTTATTTTGATGAATATTAAATACTGGTATGTAGAGAAATTGAAGTAGTTGATAGAAAAAACTCAGCCCATCATTTTCAAAGCTGCATTCCTGTATACAGGAATCTAAGCTTTGATTCAGACCCACACATGGAAATTCATCCCAGAGCAAGAATTAAGAGGCTCCTGATATAGAATAATTAGAACCTTGGGGAGGGAACAGGTTGAGAATTCAAAAATGTGAGTTTACATGGTTTACAAACAGATGCAAAGTGTTGAGGGTTTTCTATTAATCAGTCTTCTAAGATGGTGGAAACTCTGCATTTCCCACCTGCAACTGCCTGCAATGCTTTTTATCAATGCCACCAACTTTCATTTTCCCTTTTTATACAGCTCTGAGGGGAAACAGCAGATTCCCTGGAGTACAGAAACAATTCATCCACAGAATACAGTGTATGATTCTGAGCACCTTGTTGAAAGACTGAAATTATCACAGCTCTGATCACCTTCCAGCGCTGGGAGGAGGAGGGGAAGGAAAGGAGTCTCATTGCAGAGGTCAGAGCAAATGCCACACGTGTGCATTTCAAAAACTCTGTTCCAAAGTTGTGAAATAAGGGGTTAACAGAGTAATATTTCCATTCCGTTTCTGGCACTTTCATTATGCCATCAATTATTATAGTGCCATCTTCTAATAGGAATTTCATCATGTATTCAAATTGGTGAGCAGAGTCATTCAGCAGCCACAACAAATTGAGCTCAGCAGGCTTTATTTCAAGAACTACAATGGTGTCAAGTGGTCAGTCCCTCACTTTTAATTTCTGGTTATATGAGATGCAAATGCATGATCTCTCATTCTAACAGCCAGCCATGGCAAATAGTTACAATTACATTCTAACATACCCTTAAATATGGGCAAACAGTATTATCAAGCTGGGGATGGGGCAGTTCAGCTCACAAAGAAAAGATTTATTGTATTATGGAAATTTTTAATTTATTTTGCTTGTCATTGACCACAGTCACGTCTTCCTAATCAGAAAAGTAAATACCAGACTTTGTACCTTGAGCCAATGTAAAGAAGTTTAATAATTGCATGAATTACTTTTTTTTTCTCCTTTCTATCTACATCTGCAAGCTTGAAAAGATAATTAATTAATCATTCAGTTCTTCTGTCAACAGTCTCTGTTCCAAGGACCTTCTTCAGTGATAGTAAAAACTTTCTTTTTTTTTTAGCTCCTTTAACTATCAACTATTTTAATTTGGCACTACCAAACAACTTTTTCTGACATATCAGATCTTTGAAGTCCAATCAACTGTTTAAACAGCAAAAGTGAAGCTGACACTCCATCCTCTACTTAAATGGAAAAAACCCAATCACTATAAATGAAGTTTCTGCTTCAAAGTTTGGTAGAAAAAAATGCTGAAATGTGCTGTAAAGGAGTTCAAAACATGCAAGCTTAACATTTGCTTTCTGAGTTGGCCAGGTCAGTAAAATCTTTAATTGTGATACATGTGCTAAGACAATGATGCCCAAAACAAGAGACTGACCTGTGAACAAACCAAATTCATTTAAATGAATAATCACGAATACCTCAGGAATTTCATTCCTTCTGTGTTGCACATCCATATCCTGAGCCTGAAATGCATCCTGCCCCTCCAGCAAGCCATTCCTTAAGTCCTGATGAGCTGCAAACACTTGTTTCTGTTGCCAGCGTGCCAAACTACTGACCCATAGCACCTTCTGGTTGTTCTGATTTGGACAGAATAGCTTGAGGAAGATGCTCACTTCAAATGCCAGATCCCTTCTGCTGTTTGCACATGGGAAGCTCTTCCGTGACATGAATTGGGATGATCTGATGTTTGTAAAATCTAGTGGAATGCAGCGGGAAAAGGTCACCTGGTTTCGTAGTGGGACACTGCAGAAGGCAAGAGTGGTTAATTCTCACCCAAACCCGTGTGTCACAGATCTGCAGCCTTATTTACACTTACTGTCACAGCAGAGTTTACTTAAATTAGAAGGTTACACGTCGTTGGATAAAATAAAGGATGTCACTTTGTGAGTTTTTCATTTCCTCTGTAGTTGTTGAATTCTGAACTAATTTGAAAGCATCCCTTCAGAATGTAATACTAAACAAATTAAAACAGAACCTGCTTGTCTCTGCCTAAGTTACCTCTTCCATTCATTGACCAATCCTCAAAATCCAGGCTCTTCTGTCATAGTGTTCTAGTGAATTCCAAAATATTTACTGAACAACATCTAATTATTCTCTTTCCTGCACAATACAGTTTCTTACAGTAGAGACCTGTTTAACATTGGTCTTCTCCCCATATTACACTCAAGATAAACATTATTATTTAGAGTCAGTTACCCCAGATTTGTACACCACAATTTATCTTCAACAAATACCTTAATGAAGAAACAGGCATTTCTCTCTCCTCTGCACCCCCCAGCCTTGCTCAGGTCCACCCATCTCACCTTCTTGCTGTTGCCAGGGCCCTGCAAAAGTGCTGTGTAACACTGCTAATTCCTGCAGCATCCACACAAAACTGAATCCTGACTTTATTCTGGGTAAATTACAAGTGATGGAAAGAACTTCAATAGGTTGCCCAGGGGAAGTAGAATATTTATTTTAACAATGCTCCAATTTCCAAACAGTCCTAACTGAGCTGGTTGTCAGCAGAGTGAGATTACAGTGCTTTTCATTGCTATTCCAGCAGATGGTGAGGACTTGTAAAAGCTGAATGCACTGCCACTCTGCTGTTCTAACAAATTAAAACTGAAGTCTTGAAAAGTTAATTCCATCAGCAGCAATAACAGAAAAGTAAAGTTTAGACCCTTGATATGCAGACACATATATAATTTTATAGGCACTTATACCATCTTCTGAGAAACTCAGAAAATTTTTCCATGAAGATTTTGGGTTTTATCTTTATACATATTCTAGATAACCAGTCATAGTTCATTTATTATTTCAATATACAATCATTACAACTGTAAATGGGTTCAGATTCTGGCATGGCACTTGAAAGCTCCAGAAAAGGCTTCCAACAAAAACATTAAATGGATTGTGAACAGCTAATTAAGTGTGATAGCCAGCCTTGTGCATGAGAGAGATGTCTTTGGATGTGTTACATTATTACAGCACTTTCTGGAATAATTTTCTTAGGAATAAGAGAAGATTTCACTCCCTGTCCCAAATCCACAAAACATCTAAGGACAACACTGCTAAGTGACATACTTCAGGCTTCATCTCTTACTGTCTTAAAGCCATAACCAGGTTATCTACAGCCATTATTCCTGAAATATTCCTGAAATAGCTGCTCTATGGCTGGAACCATTGCAATGTGCTCAGTGACTGACTAACTCAGGATGATTTCTGACCAATTCATAGACTACAGCTATTTTTCTTACAATTACTGTATTTCTTACAATGTCTACACATGATACAGTATCACATGATATGTTTTGTTGTCAGCATGGACACTTCTGTTGAAACAAACTATGATTATTCCCATTTTACTGATGAAGCAGAAAGATGAATCTGGTTGGGGTTTGGAGGGGGGTTTTTATTCTTGTTTTGGTTTTTTAAAGGCATTTGGATGCCTGTCTGCTCCACAAAACAATGGCAAGTGTTTCGTTAAATGCTCTGAATCAAGGCAGATGTTCTTTAACGAAGTTGCTTTTGGACACAGACTTTATGCCTCAGAGCACTAAGCAGATCCATATTTGAAATATGGGCTATGGAGCACCAGAAGGTCACCCAAGGAGTTCCCAGCAGCACAGGGCAGTGAACCATAGCTTTAGCAGCCTGCACTCAGTCTACTGAGACACTCTTACCTTGTGTAATCCCCACACACTAAATTCTATGTCCCTGCTTTCCCTTTATCTGCTCTCCTCTCTTACCCTCTCCTGCTCCAAAACTGCCCAGTTCACCTTCACATATGCCTTTGTTAAACCTTTTAACAAAATACATAAGAACAAATCCTCATTTTAGCCCTTTTCATAGCTTTTCCTCAACATTTGTCTTTCTGTAGCCCAAAAGTGCCATGGAACTTGCTCAGCATTCCCTTGTGTTTGTACAACACCTAAAAAACATCTCACTGATCCACTCTGGGGTTCCTTTGGTTACTATGGAGACAGAAGTAACAGCAAAAGGATTTAAGATGAACAAGTCTAATCAGAAAAATACACAGCTATAAAAATTACATCACACTGCCTAGACCCTTTGAACTCAATGCAATAAACTGATAGGGGTTATGTTTCTTCATTGGCTTATTTAATGAGGAAGGAAATCAAAATTTTTCTCCCTGATGCACATGACAACACTCTATTGAACATCCAAGCTGAAATGTTACTGAGGTAGAAAACAAGGATAGGAAAGAAGCTTCAATATTGCTTATACAGTGAGGGAGGTTTACCAAGATTTAGAAAGAAGTGGCCTGGAAATCTGCTGAGGTGTGCTATGAAACCATTTAAATATCCAATTAGCACATTAAAAACCGTTAATTTAGATTGATGCTACTATTTGGGCCTGATTTAAAAACCTACATGGATTTGCCAGTCTTTGTGGCTTGTAAATATCTATCCCTGTTAGATACATTAACCCACTGGCACAAGAATTTCTTCAACTGCTGTTCCTGATTTGTCCTGTATTTCCTCCCTCTATTGCAGTTCTGAAGCTTCTCTCTTACACTGCCTGGCAGAATCAATCCCAGACATTTATTCTTGCAAAGCAATATGCACAGAATTTTACTGATTCACAGAATATTCTGAGTTGCAAGGCCCCACTAAGATCATCAAAGTCCATCTCCTGGCCCTGCACGGGACAGCCCCAAGATTCCCACCATGTGCCTCAGATGCACTAGTTTAGGGAGAGGAACTGATAATAAGCACCACATTCAAATGAAACTTCAGGAGTCTCTAATCAGAGGAAAGGCAAATTTACGCCTAATAATTTCCTTTTAAATACTTTATAACATGAAAAAAAGATTTTAAATGGAAACCATATGTCCATTTAATTTGGAAAAGTCAAAATATCTCCTCTAAACCTTCTCACTTCTATTTTTAACACCAATTATTCCGTATTTTTTTTATTCAAGACATGTAATAACATGCTCTCAATAACATTCTTGCTCAACATTTGTTTTCTCCATCATCTGGTATCCTTACTAGACAGAAGAAGAGTTAAACACACCAGCTCAGGCAGACACAGCGAATCCCTTTAACAGTTCCCCTGGGAACTCCATCTGTCTGATTTAGTTTTCAAGGAACCACAAAACAAATATTCTTTCCTGCAAATACAGATGACACTAGTTCCACATTCAAGCTATTTCCCCGCCCCCAGTTTCAAACCCAATACCTGCATAAACAAACTGAATTTGCTGTGCTGTTTTATTCCACTGGCTTTACCAATGGAGCTAAGCAGAAATGTCATCAATGTTTGAGTGATTGTTGGATGTTATTTATTTGATACAAAATGAGCACTGAACAAATTGGCAAATTAATCAGCAAATTATATTATTACCTGGAATAGATTTAAGCTACTCCATGTCAAGGTATAGCTTTTTGTTATACAACTTTGATCACCAGATAAAAGTACACAGGCTACAAATGTACAGTGCATCAGGAATGATCTTTATAGAAATAAGATTAGTAAGCAATAGGAACAAGGTAGATGCTGGAGATATTGTTCATGTTTCATATTAAAAGCCAGAAATTGTTATGAAATTGAGCTGAAACGTGCTATAACAGGGAGAAAAAGGTGATCATCAATAAATTTCATTTATTGGAGTACTTTGGTATTGACATTTTGTAAAATTAGAAATCATGAGACTGTTGCCTTCCACAAGTTTGCCTAGGAGTAGGATCCTTTAATAGCATACTGGGAGAAGGGAACCATCTGGAGGTGCACAGTGAGTGAAGCATTTTCTCATAGAAGTTTTAAAATATTCTACATAAATTCTTCCCCTCTTCTCACATGATCTTCAGGGACATGCACAAATATGTTCCTTCAGCCCCACTTGTCAGGGCAATGCCCAAGACAGAGGGCAGAAGGATCGATGTTCTGAATTATTGGAAGGAACCACCCAGTACTCAGCTCCCTCTGCTACTCTGCCTTCTCCAAACACTGACTGCAGGAGCTGACCATCATAGTCCACAATTAAAACTGTGACTCTCTGTCACTATTCCAAAGCAATAGTCCAGTTTCCATAGTCAAACTTCTCTCCTACTTTATTGCTTCCTAGCCAGGCAGACACAAAGCACAGTTCACTCCATTTTTGACCTCTTAGCCAAAGCACTTGATAGGGTTCCTAATTCCTCACTTATTAAATATGTCTCATGCCTGTTTCTTACAGGAGGATATCCAAGAAAACACTGCTCTCCACACAAAAGAATCTATTATTCAAACACATACTCTGAATAGTTTCCCAGCCTCTACGCAATTTCCTTATTTGCACCATTCTGTATTTGAGACATTTCCACTATCCAAATATTGCATTTCATCTTTCCTAACTTATTCCCAATAGAACCATCATAATTTATAATAAGTAACTCTGAATAGCAGATTTCTGAGGCAAACACATGATTCACAATTTAGCTTTAAAAAGACCTCTTAAATTTAACATTCAAACTACTGTCAAACATTCTTCTAAGTCAACACACATTGACTGGGTCAGCTGGAGTCTTATGAGAAAATGGTTGATAACTAAACACACCAAGGCATTCCTTTAATTTGGGGGAGGATCATTCATTCAGTTCTGAGGTGACTGGTTTGTGCCCACACATCAGCCTCGTCACCAGCTGCTTTCCCCATACAGGACTCCTCACCACAAATACAGGTGTTTCACTTGAATCACACTGTTGTTCCAGTGGGCAAAACTAAACCAATATCCTCACAAGTAAAATTGACTCAGGAACATTTACAGCATCATTCCATATTTTATCTTTACACACATACTCTGATAGGACACTGAATTTGCACCTCCCCTCATCCCAGAAATAACTGAACAAATGTCTCCATCCACAAACATTATATTTGGAGCTTTTTGCTTCCCCTTTTCACATGATAAATAGGTTCATATATCACAATTAACTCTTTCATTCTTCGTGTACATAATATACACCATATTTATACCCAACAGCTTTGCTTAGATGACTACATAACTATTGCATATATATCTATATATTCTTTAACACACACATACAGGACAAATTGAATTGTCCTGAATTAGGACTTTTCTGTATATTATTCTGATGATATTCACTGATGACCACACAGTGAACTGTGGCCCTAACTGCAGTCCTATTTAAATACTTGATCAAAGAAAAGGATAACTTTTAAAAATTAATATTGACTTAGAGAGGCTAGGTCACCACATTGCATGTAGGCCCTTCTTTTAGGACAAACTAATCACAAAAAGAGTTTTCACTCCTAAGTTGAAGTAGTCTGCAGGAAACGAGCTGTAAAGGGACAGGAGGCTTTTTAGCACAGATGAAAGCTTATAAAAAATAAATTACAGAAGAAACATTTTTAATAGATATGCTTAATGTTTTTATTGGTGAGCATGCTGAAGTGGCTGCCAATTCAACTTTGCATTCAAATTGTCAAACATAATTGCTTGTATATGTGACATAATAAAAATCTTCATTGTAAAAGTCTTAAGAACGCTAAGTAATATAACACTGGCTTTTACAGCATTAAAAAGAAATAATAGACTTGTGTCCAGTTATCATATTTGGAGAAATGCAGAAAACCCATTAGATTTCATCAAAGTCAGACAAATTGTTAAATGGTTTTTGCCACTTTGATCTGCACAAAAGATAAAAATCATTCCTTGGGAACATTTTCAATTTAAACTTGTCTCCTTAAAATATGCTTTTCAAAGTGTGCATTAAAATAAAAGCTATATTCAAATGCAAACACTCAACTTATAATTTCTCCATGTTGATAATTGTATTAATCGGGTAGCAATCTGTGTATCTGTGATATTGTTGTGACCTCTTCAGTTGAAAGCAACTTCTAACAGGCACTCTGAAAATTCAAGAGTCGTTGACTTGAGTGCAAGAATGTTCTATTTACAAAGAAACGTGTTCGGCTGGTAAACAGGAAAAAAGAATTCAAGATAATCTGAAAGATGAAGCCAACAAACTAGGATAAATTGAGGCATAATAAGAAAATGGAGTAGCAAAAACAATTTAAATGGTTTTCCTGCTGCCACAACTAGTCCAACATGAAAGTTTAACTTCTTTCCTTAAGGAAAGAGTCCTTTCAAATGCTTCCAGTTTAAGCCCAGCACATCTGGAAGCTTAGCAAGGGCACACTCTATTTCCAAGTGGAAAATCAGACAGGCAAAAACAAAACTAAAATCCCCCCATAAGTATACTGGAAAAAAACCTCTGAAAGGTAATGCCAATCTCTATGGAAAACAAGTAAAGGAAAAACAGATTAGGAAGCAAGAAGGTTATGATGGCGATTTGAGCTTATTAAATATAAGCTTTACCCAGGCAAGATCCCCTTTGACAACCCCAGGAAAAGGGAGCATAAGGAAACTTTTGTAGCAAGACATGGATGACACCCTCTGCCTCTTACTTACCCCCAAACTAGAAATCAACACAAAGAACAGTAGGTAAAAATAAAAATTAAAAAAAATTAAAATAGGGGAAAAAAAGAAACTTCCATTTTAACTGAAAGAAAAAGCTGCTAAAGAGGCAGTCAGCAGGAAAAGTACAGCCTCATACTTCATCATGCTTTGAGAATACAGCCTTATTTAAGTATTTAATTTATGCAGAGTAAGAATTTCATATTAACTCTTCAGAACATAAATCTTGAATGTCAGCCTTGATGTCTTCAAAGCACTACAGAGAATAATCCGTTCCTCATAAAAACAAATAATGTCCTCATAGCACACATCATTTTGGAAAGGAATATTCTATCTGAAAGTGCCACACTCCAACTGTCCTCAACAGTTAGTCTTTGAAGGGAAAGAGAATACAAGATTCATACCACCTATGATTTAATAATCTAACCTGGTTTACTCAGGAATCAAATCCAGGAGAGTTACACCAGACTATCAGTATCAGTGCAAGAACAACTCACTTCCATCTAGACTGACCTGACTCCTTTTCCTCTGTAATAGTAAAGTCATAAAGAAATAAACAAAATCAAACGCTCAGAGACAGAAGTCACTCCTAATTAAGATGAAACTAGGGAAAACAAAGCTATTATTCACTAAACAATGTCTGCCTTCATGTGGCTTTCCTTTTAAATCCTGATCTGGTACCAATTCCCACATGGAAGCAAATTTGGAGACCTAAATTAAGGCAGAATTCAAGAACAGATGCAACAAATAGTATGGAGGAGCAGTAGATTTTTTATTTTAAAAAGATAGAAATTACATGCTTATGAGAGTTGCCTTCTGGACACTACTTAGCTATTATCTGGCAGTAATTTACCTCAGGCTTCACAGTAATAAGTTTAAACGCATGAGTTTTTACACTCAGAGTGTGAAGATCACCTCCTTATCGCAATTGTTAATGTTGCCTTTAATTTTCTGTAACAAAACACTCAATTAGGAACTGTTGCATTCTGAGGACACACTAAGTGAGGCACCGTTGCTCCAGTCTCAAGCCTGCAAATAGCACAGGTAGGATGCACTGACAGTGATGAAAATCAGGAACTCTAAGGGGCAGAGACACTCTGAGCCTGTTCTGCACTCAGGAGGCAGAATCCCCTCCAGACTGGCCCTAGAGCAGATGCCAACAGGAGGCCAATCCTTTGCAGTGGGTGTAGAGACAACACATGCACACAGAGCCGTAACATCATCATTTTGTGACTTGCTTATATGTACTACCATAATTCTTAGAAAGAGCATATCTTCACTCCCCTCTATGCCAGCTATTATCATCAAATTCTAACAGCTCATCCCCTCTCCTGGGTCTGGATTTGATTTCTTACTTCCTTGAACTGGTACTATCTTCCCTCCAAAGGGGAGGGGGAAAAAAAGAGAAGGAAACAATCAGTACAAGATGTAGGTTTCAAGCAGGGTTTCACAGTGTCTCAGAGGTCAAACTGGGCAGGGAAGGGCATGAAGTTTGAGGATGGGAGGATTCATACAAACAGGGGAGCACAGAAAAAGCCAAGGTAGCACCCTCCACACTGGGTAGACAGGCTGAACCTGAAACCTCTGTGTCTGTTTTCACCTAGAATTCCACACCTTGAACACTATCACACTTTTTAAAAATGCTTACAACAAAAATTCAAGGAAGCTACAAAACTCTCTCCTGATCCCTAATGCCTAAAAATCCAATGCAAAGCCCGGGCAGTGCCAGCCCACCTTCCCCCCTCCACTGGTACACTTGCCCATTGCTGTTCCCTCAACAGGAGAAGTATTTACCTCCCTTAGTCAGTCTCAGCCAGGCAAATCTCAAAAGCCTGAGAGTTTCTCCATGCCAGTACTTCAGCCATGTCACTTTATCCAGCTTCCTTTACACCCACAGAGCCAGTCCCCTCCTTAAGCTTTACAGTTTAAATATTTGCACAAAGGTATTGTATTCTTTTAACACTCATAACTTCTATTCTCAACCTGTATCTTTTACACTTTGCTCATTAACTGACCCTGGTGATTTGTGTGTTCTGCTTCTGAATGAAACCTTTTATGAGGAGAAGAATATTAAAGTTTTAGAGCACAGTTAAAGCCACAAAACCTACCAATACATAATTGCCAAAAATGCCAACTTCCTCCAAACTGGCCTCTTTAACAAAAACATATATTTTCAAAATGCTTCTTTGCCCAAAACCTGACAAAGATCAAGACTTTTTTTTTTCCTTGTAGTTATTTAAATTCCAGCCCCTTGTCCATAGGGCTCCTCAAAAAAAAAAAAAAATAAATAAAATTCAAGTGCTATACACCAGAGGGTTTTTCACCACAAAGCTGCAGAATGAAGCAGCAGGAAAACCAATCCTACACATACCAGGATAAGATGTGAGAGCTATACAATGTCTCAGGAAACCTCATGTTATTTCCTAGAACTGCTCCCTTCCCTGAGTTGTTGCTCAGCTGACAGCAGGACAATGCCCTTGGCCTCAGCACCTGGCACAACAGGTTTCTCACAGGAACTCTAAGATTTCAACACTACATGAAAAACTTCAGGTCCATCTTTCCTTTGCTCAGCAAAGTCAACACTGCCTTCTAACTAAAATATGAGATACTGCAAAATATCTAGTTATAAATGGCACAGTATGTATGTATGTCAATAAATCCATACTTCCATTACACTCAAAATAAACAAGGGAGTACTATACTGGAAAAGGGATTTTGCACTCTTTCAGTATGAAAAAGAATATTATGAACTTCCAATTTTACGTTAGGAAAATACGGCATCGTTCCCATGAGTTACATACGTGGCTAATGTGTTTTAAATGAAATAAACACTTGAAAAGCAGAAAGAAAAAGGATGGGCTTTACCCTAATGAAAAGCTACACAGTACACATGGATGTGTGCAGAGAAGAGCTGGGGCACATCCTGCTGAAAGGTTTTAGGTCATTAGGAGAAAGTAAGGAACTTCAGCAGCCAGCCACACACTTGGCAAGCACCCCCTTCATCTTGGGGTTAAATAATGCTCTAGAGAACTGCAGAAGACACAGAGAAAATCAAGATTTTAACTGAAACAGACAAAAAAATAATGAAAATGAACTCAGACACTTAGAAAGCAGAATTGAACAGACAGGGAAATGAAATGGAAAGAGGAAATTCAAAATTATCGTGCAGGGCACCTTTGGATAACTAAGCATTTAAATGCTATCCTGATGAACAGAAACTTCATTAATCTTTTCTGACAAGTGACTTGCAAGAAACAAAGTTGTGGCAATATTTCTGCTACTAAAGGAAACTTCCATAACAGCAGCAGCTGCAACTGAGCCAATATGGTAAAACTCACGAAGAACACAATAAAATTGCTTTAAGGAATTGCAAACATAAATCTCTCTCCTGCAACGTTATTTTCTCCCCCAGTGCTAAGCTTTATGGGGCATACCATCAAACAGAGCATTGCTGCAGTGCCATTGACCCCAGCAGAGCTGATGTGGAACTACCTCACGCCTGGCCCTCAATCTGGGTTGTTTGTCCTTTTGAAGAAAATATTCTCCTCCTCATAATTCAGGTTCTGTTTCAAAATCAGAAAAGCAAAGAGTTTTCATTTCTTTTCAACCAGAAAAGATGCTTGCTTGTATTTTGAACTTATTTTTCTACCTTTGCATATTGTCTTCTCGTAGGGTGGCACCTCTGAGATGGGGCTACAACAGTGGCAGGGGAGGGCAGGAGGAAACCTTGACACTGCCTCTCAATCTTCCTCCTCCTCCTCCATAAAACAGACCAGATGCTTTTAAAGCAAAACCTTCAACCTGCTTTGAATGCCCAGGCTTCTCCTTGAACTTGCCACCAATGGGAAGGAAGAATGGATGTCATGGAAGGAAAAACAGTGTGGCTCAGAGAACAAGGCCAAAAATAGTTTCATGCCCTGTTTTCTTGTGACAAAGAAACAATCTGACTGTAAAATACTGAAACAACAGGTTGACTCTACAGTCATTAAAAGGTGTCTTGCATTTAATTCTATGTCAGAGGCAAATTTCCTCTGCTCATAGAGAAAGCACGCTCCTCCTGAAAGCAGGAACTGGTCTCTCCCCTATGCAGCAAAGGGATAAAAAATAAAAGGTTTCCTTAATGTGAAAACACACAATTTGATCACAGTGACAGTGATTTATGCAAAAGGTTATTTGCTTTCTTGTTTCTCCTATTTCAAGAAAGTTTAATTTCTTGCCTTAGAGCCAGCTGCTTGCCATCAAAGGAGACAGGGATCTGGAGGAGAAGAGGGAGGGCAGAGCCCTGCACAGAGGCAAGAGGAGCTGAGATGTTGTCAGAAATGGGCCCTTTTCAGGTTTTTGAGACATTTGGGATGAGAGCACAGGTGATTTCTCTTTTTTATTGGGCATAAACACCAGTAATAAGAGCTTTTGCATACAACTGGGAGGAGGGAAGGCTAGAGAAGAGTCAGCTTTGACTTTTTTTTTTATGAAAGAAAAAAAGAGAATAGACCTTAAGATTAAGACATAATATAATAACCATGGCCCACAGAGAGGAAGCAACAGCTGCAGGCACCCATCCATTGCTGCTTTCTTGTGACACGAACATTTTAACTGCTTCATCAGAAGTGGGGTCTATATATCTATGAACACACCACCTGCAAGTAGCAGGACACGGTGCCCATCTCAAGTGAGAAAAAAATCAGCCTCTTAATACACACAAAAAAAGCACTTGAACAAAACACATGTTTTCCTCCTTAAAAGTATAGATTTTTAGTTTGCATAAAACAAAGTCAGTATTGTGGGCGTTGCTTTAGGAGAAAAAGAATTTAATTAGAACATTTTTTATTGAATTAAATACAAGACGTGGCAGTTCATTTGATTCAATAAATGAAACAACAAAGAGAGCTCCAAATATCAGATCTTTGTAACAACAGGATTTAGATTCACCCCTCACATTAGGAGCTGGAAGACAAATCAAATCACAGACCGAGAAACACTTGAGCAGGCTGACTCCAGGAAACCGAGGGCAGTGGCACAAATACACATTACACATTCTGCAAGGTTAGATTAATGTGAAGTAAGTTCCTCAAGTTATGTAAATAAGTTACAGTAATGTTATCTGACAGCTTGCATTAAGTAAGATTAATTCAGCAAGCATAAGATATGCTGGGGACTCAACAAATCCACGTATCCCAGCGCATCTTACGAACTCCAGGCCCAAGGAAGATGCTGAGGACTGAAAGCCCAAAGAAGCAAGTCCAACTCCTGGCTGCTCAGCAGTGGCAGGGCTCTTGGATGGTTCTGGAAAGCTCATTTCTGAGGCTGAGCCCACCTGATCAGCACTGCAGACAGTGCATTCCTGCAACCCCAGCGAGGTGTGACACACTGAATTCTGCACAACTGCTGCAAAAGGCAGAAGCTTGAGAAGTGAAGCAGAGACTCTGCCTCTTACACTGCTGTAAACTGACCACCAAGTAGGTTTATAAACAGTCCAATCTGTGGAACAGACAAACCAGAGAACTTCCAGGTAACTCAGAGGAAAAGGAAATAGTTTTTCAAAATCAAGATCTTCCTCTCCCCCAAGTTTTTTTTTTTTCCTTTTAATCTTCTTTCAAAATCAAGACCTCTAACACAGCCAACCAAAATTCCACCAGGAAATAGCAGCAGAGGATCACTCCTCCATAATTAACACTGATATTTCCATTTTTCTGTAACATTGTGAAAAGCTTCCTAACCCAAGGCACTCTTGAGAGGAAAACTGATACAATTCCATCAAAGCCACCATTAAAGGATTCATACTTTGTCCTATTGTCCCCCTTCAAATGGGCATAGTATCCAGCTCCTGGAAGATCCATTCTCTGATTGTACTTTTAAACACAAAAGAATGTATTTCTGTAGTAAAAACAAAGCACCAGACAGACACACATATCCACACTGCTACAGATAAAGGAGAACATTGCACTGAACTCTGGACTTTTGAAACTCAGTCTTAACCATTTTACCACAAAAAAACCCAAAGTACTAAGGAATGGATTTTATTCTAGTGATTGTGTATAATAGTATTCAGTTTATAGATCAACTTAAAAAGGAAATACTTTCATTAAAGGAAAGGTAAGTATAAAAAAGGTTTGTTTGGAAATCTCAAAATAACCCTAGAAATGGAATAGAAGAAAACTAAACATGTGGAGACACTAAAAACAGCACTCTGTCCAAACCCATAAGCCATCATTGCACAATATATTACCATTAGATTAAGACTGACTTTATCCATCTATCTCTTTGCAGGCGTGATTCGACTCCAGCAAGCAAAATTGTTCTGCTCTTGTTGGGTTTAATCTTACTTCTTAATCTTCATTTCAAATTTCATCTGAAATTTCCTGCTTTCAAGTATCAAGCCAAATTGATTTGATGCTTAATGCTTGACAAATAAATAATGAGCCTTTGAATTAGCCCACGTGTGATAAGGCAATGATCCCATTATTTCTAACGTTCTTATAATCAGGCAATGATTAAATTATTTCTAATGTCCTCAACATGAATGCAAAAATACACTAAAAAGATCTTTAACAAAGCTCCCCACCATGTTTTTTTATTAAATGCTCTTAATTTGAGTATTTTATCACATGATTACACTAGCTGGGCCATAAGAGCCTATTTTAATGAGAATGGGAAGAGCTCAAACAGTGGGTGTTCTGCATATCTCTTTGACATCTTTACAACCATTTGCCATTTTGAGCGTGATTAGCTGAATAGCAACTATTAGGAAGGTTGATTAATACTTTTTAAATATTCCAAATCTTGGATAGCACTCATTTTCTTGGAGAACAGACTGAAACAAAGACTTCCACCACCTCCACCCGAGGACACAGCACACAACAATGTGGGCAACAAAGACAAGACCTCACGCTCAGCTCACTGCCTGCACCACTGACATTCCTATTTACTGAGATCTGCACTCACATATGATATCCAAGCACTTATCTTAATTAATATCACGTCCACATTAGAAGTGTGAGCACAGTTCCAGTTAAAGAAATGGTGTAGGCAGTGTGGTTTCAATGGGTGCCTCCAGGACACTGCTATTAATAGCAGACACCTATTAAAGTGCTGAGAATCAACATGAAATGCCATTTAACATCCTATTAAAAAAAAAAAAAATTAAAAAAATCCCCACATATTAAGCTGGTAGAACAAAGAAGCCCATTAAAAGCACTGATAAGGGTATTAAAAGGCAATATTTGATGTATGCCTATCTAGTACATTAATATTGAATCTGGCTGTGATATGAGTTGCACTAGTTAAAATTACATATTTCTCTTCTTCCTTGAATCAGAGGAGACAGTTACAGGAAAAAATCAATATCTAAAGCTTACAAAGCCAAAAATCTTCTTTCAGCACTAAGATACCATGGTGATAAAGGCCATGAAATAAAGGTCAGAATATATAAAATAGACATTAGATGCAGAGAGACATTCGTAACATGTACTGAGATTAGTAATGCCTCGCTCTTACAGAGGGTTACCCTAAGAGCTGCTCCTGCCAGCAAAACACACCCTCTTCTCTCCACGAGCCACAGGGGTGCAGAACAGGCCAAAAGTGAGTAACTTGTCTGAACTGTGTGCCATGACTGTGGACAACAGGAGGGGAAAACTGCACTGCTGGCACTGAAAACAAGGAAGCACAATCTTCTGTTATTTGCCCTACTATTCATCCTTAAGGCTAAAGTCACCCATATGAAAATACTCCTCCAGAGGAATTCTAGGATGCCTCAAGTCTCTGCAGGTGGCAAAAGAAATGGCTGAAGGCTTCTTAGCTCAGTAGCAGCTTCTGAGTTACTGCAGCTTTTTGAAAACAGGTGAGGGACAGAATTCTTGGAAGAGGTGGGGAATGGAGGAAGTGATACAAAGCCAGAAAGCCATATCTTAATGTGCTTCTCCATTGGCTATAGCTCATGCATATTACTCAATACTCAGATATCCACCCCAAAATTATCACTGTCACAGAAAACAATTACAGAGTAGCAAAACACATCACTCCTGGCTGTGGTGACCAAGCAGAACTGCTCCAAACCAAGAGCTGCACAGGCTGCCAACACCGTCCCAGTGAGCAGACAGGTTGCAGGACACTTCCAGGTACCTGTGTGGCTTCCACTGGTTCAGACAGCATTGAAAGGGAAGCAGCACAGAGTGTGTAATTATCAACTTCCTCCAACACAAATTTCCCTCTGGAATACTGAAGGAATGCTAATGGGAATCAATCTTGGTTAAGTCATATATTCACCACATGACCAATTGTTACAAGGATGTGCACACACACTCATGCTGCTGGTCATCTGTGTACTTAAAAAAAAGTCAAGGTAGGAGTTATAAGGCAAATTGTAGGTGGAAGAAACAGTCACAACCTATTCCATTGTCCTATGTTTTTGCAGACCGAGTTACAAGACTGTCATGCCAAGCCAGTCCCTTATGAGGTGATCTGTAATATTTTATTGAGACGTGAAGGCAACATGGAGAGACATGAAGGCACTGAGAAGACAGTATGTGTTTGTTTGCAGTTGAGAAAACAAACTGCAGAGGAATTTCTTGTGCTCCAAATGTACTCAAAGTTTAGACTGTGATTGGTAGATAGGACTAATCCTTGGCTTCTTCATGTTTGTGTGCACTAATTCTTTTGTATTAAGATGAGAGGAAAACCTTAAATATATTTTCTCCATCAAAGAGCATGAGAAGGGTCAACAAAAAAAAAAGAGGTGGAAAAAGAACAAGATGAAAAAAACAGAGAACTGGCATTACTGATATTTCTGTGAGGAAGAAGGTGTTAGGATTGAATTCAAACTGTTGTCAGTCTGAATTCCCTGGCAAGCTCTTCTACACCTGCAGTTTGCCCTGGTGTGCCTCCACTTTTGAGGAGAAAGGAGTAGAAAGGACGGGAAGGAGGCCTGGAGGAAGAGGCAAAAGGGAGCTGGAACGAGAAACAGAGAACAGTGCAAAGGGGAAGGGTGTTATGACAGTAACGGAGATGAGCATGTGCAAGCAAAATGGATAAACAAGGATAAAGGGAAATGGGAAGATAAATCAAAACCTATTCACAACTATTACCAATTTCCTGCATTGCCTGCCTGAAGACTACAGAGGAGGAAGGGAAAGGAAGCATTCCCAGGGGACTTGCCTATTTCTTCTCAGGTAGGGGTGGATGAACTGCCTTTTTAAATATATAATACAGTTCTCCATTCCTTCCAGTCTCTGTTCTCATTGCTCTTAAAAGAAGTTGTATTTATCGTGACTATATGACAACTCTGACGGAACAAAATTTACATTCTGTGCCCCAAGCACTGAGGGTGGCAGAACATACTGATGCAGGGAAAAGGGTTCATTTTGAAACACAGAGCAAATAAATGGAAAGTGTAGAAGAATGGAGAGGAGGTTACATTTACTTTTGAAAAATTAAGGAGACAAATAGCTCCTTTTCTGAAATGACCTTGCAATTCCTACCCTCAAGGGCCCAGAACTTGAAGATGGGAGCACCAGGCATTGCTTTCCCTGGCCTGTGTTGGTACAGGGGCTATTTGTGAAAATGTCAGAGCAGCACTAAAACCATGAAATCTTCCCACAAGTAAGTCATTCCCTGTTAGCCTCATACCTCTTTAGCTTTTATATTACAATTCCAAAAACTTTCTCCAGCAAGCTTCCCATGTAACAGTCCCTGCAATCAGGCAAGTTTGCCTACAGCAAAGCAGGTACTAAACAAAGAACCTTCCCTTGCTTTGTGTGCATGGGGAAATCACATTTCTGCAGACAATCGCTCTTCATTTTTCATGAGGGGAATAAAACCACAAAAAAACATTTAGTCTCCATGAAAAAGCAGTGAGCATGCTTGTCATTTTGCAGCAGGATGCTGAGCTGCAGGTGGAATGGCTGCATTACCACTGTCCCTGCTCACACATTAAAAGCCACAGAGCACAGAGAACACCACCCTAACAATTCACAGCTAAGTACACACACTATCATGGCTATTGTCCAGCAGTGAAACGAGGCCCTTTCCTTGAAGCTGATGCAGTGAATGGTTAAACTGAGGGCCCAACTTAAAAAAGGTTCCCTCAAAAAAGTTAAACAATATGCAAGTATGAATGGAGTTCTCAACTCATGGGAAGTCAATACATCTTCACTGCATCACCTGGCATCCAGTACTAGAGATAATAAGACAGAGGACACTTCAGAAGTGGTCTGGAGCTACAGGCATCAACAGATTGCTGCCATTAAAACAGCATTTATCAGAATACTGTCAAAGGGGCTTTAATTTTGACAGTGAATTGGCCCTTGGTAAGATTCTGGGTCAGAAAACACACAAAAGTTGCCAACAGCCACATTCATACCCACACTGCTCAGCTAGTTATTACGACATGCAGCAAAGTAGTTATAAAACAATCTTGTCCCATTCCCTGCAGAATGTAATTCTACCACCATCAGAATTTGCTGTGTCCTGAGAGTGCTTCGTCTGCACAGCTCTGCAAAGAAATGGAAAGGACAAGCAGAATTTACCCATAGGACAAGATAAATCCAGTATCACAATCATTTAATGAGGACTACAAATCCTACTAAGTGCTTTTTCATTCATAAGCCCCAGATAAAGGGGCAGGATAAACTATGGTTTTCCTCCAGAATGCTCCAGACAAAGACAATGCCAAGTTTGGCCTCATGACAATATGTTAATACAAGAGGATCTGCAATAAAGCCTTTAGGAAGAACACCACAGAGTATATGTTTTAGTAACATACCACAAAACTGGGATGCTTTAGCAGCATAATTCCTCATCATTACAGTCATGCTTCAGTGAGGTGGAGTCATTTTCCCATGACAACACTCTTAACAGTATTATTCCATTTCTTTTATGCTGTGTAATAAACAGGAGTTTCAATTACTTTATTTGGCAGATGCTGGAGCAGAACCAAGCCTGTTGTTTCTTGCCACTGAAGCTGTTATTCTGCTTTAAAAAGCATTTCCATGTGCTGTTTTCTCCTTTCCAGATCAGTCAATGGGACATTTCCAAGACAATCTTTACATTATCTGGATCACAATAAAATACATTAAAGATAGAGAAACAAACTGAATTAAAACAAAATACAAATTAACTCCCACACTCCTCTTGCCCAATCTCTTGGGTCTGAGATCCTGGAAAAGCAAACCAACCATTTCTGTTATTACAGGACACAGAAGAATCATGCTCTGCTCAAGTGCAAAGTCCTTCTCCAGGTCCTCTCACTAAGAAAACAACTTACAGTATCACCTTCACACAGTAACTATCACAGCATCTTCAAGTATCAACATGCATCTGGGAGAAACAGAAACTTCTACTGAGATAAATCAATGACAGAAACAGGAACACAGCCCAGGCTGCACCCAGCTGGCAGTGCACACAAGCTTTGTGTGGCATTCTGCACCTTCATTCTGCAAATAAAAATGAACAACACAATGGTGACTCATTTTTCCTCTCCTCCATGTCCCACCCAGACTGTTGCCTATCAGGCAACCTTCAGCAGGAACAAGGCCTCAGCCATATGGTTCCTTACCCATGCAGGGCTTAATGTCCTGCATTCAATGTTCAGCTCCACTGTGCTTCTGTAACTCACAGAGCCTTTCTAACAACACCAACACACGAGAGCTGACTTCTACACATTATGTGAAAATTAATTTCCACTCTCCAGGATAACTCTGAACGAAGAGCAGGCAGAGCCATGTGTTCACATGCCAGCTGTCTCGAGGAAAACAACCAAGTTCATTGTTCGCCTTTCAAAAGGCAATAAACCTGCTACATCTCAGAGTTCCTCGTAGCTTTGCTTTCCTCTTCATCAGCTGTGAATGACTAGCAGCCAAACACTTCTTTACGACCAAAATTGCACAGCACATGTTCCCTCTTGTCCCTCAGTGGGTCTGAGGAGTGGAGGCTTTCCTGCTTCTGGGCTTCCTTTGACCTTGATCTCCCCAGCAGCCACACCAGCCCTGGCCAAATCATTTAGGTTACAAGAGCAGAGACCCAAATCAAGGGGTACAACTGTGAATTTAAGAATTATGCAAAATTGTCTATTTTAGCTGCCAGAGAATGCAATGATTAGAAAAGAACATTTATCTGCATTTATCTGCGATTTCCCCACTGCCAGAATCTGCCGAGAGAAACCAACTTGTATGAATACAGTCCACATTTAGATTGACTTGGTAATTCTTCTTGCACCTATAACCTATGTCTGTTGGTGAGAGTATGAACCTCAAGCTCCCCGTCCAGAGCTCCAATGCAGAGAGAAATAACTTGCTAGTAGCTTTCACCACACATTAGTTTGCATTATCAGCACAGACATGTTGAACCAGTGAACCACGGACACTTACCCTCTTAACCTGCTTCGAACACTGCAGGAGCTGACAAGAGTCTTGCTACCCAAACTGATAGACAGCAAATGTTTATTTTCCCTCCTCCCCATGCAATAGGGTTGCATTTTGCAGTGGAGTGTAATGTCAATGCTGGGATGTTGTACAGTGTCACATCACAACAGGACATGAGGGGCAGCATAATGGCATTGTGGATGGGCAGCTGGATTTGCCAATAATCCACATTCCAGTGAGCTCTCCAAGTTGATGTCTATTTAACATCTATAGTCTCTCCATCAATTAGTGTCACGCTGACAAAGCCATACATATGTATGTGTGTATTTTCTCTTTACATATGTATGCCTGTGTGCAGGAACAGCTATCTGTTCAGCAATCAATCCTCCTTTAATCAGTTCCCCGTTAAATACAAACATCTACATTTCCACACTCTGCTTTACCTCATCATAACTACGAAAATCCCTTTATGATGACTAAATTGGCCTTTTAGTAGAACAGTTCATCTGCTGGAGGAGGGAAGGGGACAGAAGGAAGATACTAGTTGTGCAAGTGAGAGTTATGAGGCAGGAAAAGTCTTTGCACCTTTTAAATAGGTTCTTAATCAAAGAACTAAGTCATCCTCAGCACTTGAGAATCTGAGAAAAAGCTTATTATGCGAAAAGTGCTTGGTAAATCTGGTACCTCAGGTTTCCCTTTGAATTCCCAAAGAGGACTAACATTACTAGAGTGCACAACACAGAGCTGTGCAGCAACAGTTCCTCAGACAACATTGCTCCTACCTACAAACCCAGAGAGCAGAAGGAATGTATTTCTGTTCCTCAGGAATACAAAGAACATAACATAAAATGTCAAGACACACTCGATGTTTCCATCATTACTGTTATCATCTAATCAGAACCAGCTGAGTTTTTGCTTGTAACTTAAGGTGATTATCAAAGACTCTCCATTTATATGCAATGTGCATAGAAGAAATTAATATAGCTTTACAGTACCTTGAATCTACAAATTCTTTTGGAAACTAACGTGTTTCTTGTGTTAAGGTACAGCTCAGACAAGGTTAGCCACAAGGACAAGAATATCACTCAGCTTCACTGACACAAAGCCAAGCCAGAGAGAGTCAACTCCATTTGTCTCACAAGCGTGGAGGAGATCACTCCAAAAATTCCTAACTGGCAAATCCTCACCCAACATTATCTCTTAAACAAACCTGCCATCTTTTTCTGGCAAACATCAAAAAATAACATCTCTGTAACTTTTCCAATCTGCTCTCCTGACAATGCATTACTAGGAATGAATTACACTTTGAACAAGGTACTGAAGGCTATGTTTCTTAATACAGCACTTAAAGTTCTCAGAAATTCCTGTCCTTGGAGAAAAATTGAAGCCTTTCACCCTTCTTTTCCTCCAGAGACTGGGAGTGATAATATGGTTTATGGGGTGACACAAAGATAGCCTGATTTCTTAAATTCATTTCTGTACATTTGTCACTCCAGTAGAGTGAGAACATGAGGGCAAATACTATTTCAGCAGGAATGAGAAACACAGAACTGAATCTGCTCAAACTGGCACGAAGAAGATGAAAAAGGACAAAATTTGGGGTGAAGGGTTTTTTTTCCCTGAATAAATGATCCCTGCATTTCCTGAAATGCCACAGACTTGTTGCAAAAGGCTTACAAAATTACATCTAAAAGTTTTGTCCAGCTTGAAATAAAAAGCCCTGATTGACAGCAAAAATAGGTCTTTGCTAGCAATCAACTTGCTTTGTTTTTCAGCCTCTCTGCATTTTGTGGACAACAGCCCAGATTTTGGCAGATTATTTCATTAGGGGAAGCTTGCAGTTTAACTAAACGTGGCTTTCTCAACAGAAAATTGATATCAATCATTTCACATTTTTTAAGCAGACTGAATGATTCATCTCCAGGAAATCTGTATGAAAATCTAGAGTTACAGCTGATCAGACAAAATTAAAGGCGCAAATCAGTTGATTTTTGCCACTTACACTTTACATACATGCTGGTGGAAAAAAAAAAAAAAGAAAATAAATCCCAAAACAAGTCTTAGTTTCTTTAGTTATTTTTCTCCATCTTTCATCACCAATTTTAACTCCAAATACATCCACTGCAATCCATTTTTCTGCAGAAAGGTAGGAAGAATTCAAGCTATAACCAGCTACTATAACTCAGCTATTGCTTTATGACATTCACTGTTTTCTCTTCACAGCAGCTTGCATAAACCTTTTTGTGGCTGTGTTTCAGCTGCATTTTGCTCCCAGTATCCTGCTTAGATACAGTGGGTCTGAACAAAACAGCTTATTTCTGCCAGGGATGGAGGGGAAAGAAACAGGGAAAAGGAGTTTTATTAATAAAATTATAAATAGTTCACTACTCAATCATGAAGCCAAGCTTGACAAAGCAACCCCATTTGTTCAGTGTTTGATTACTGGCAACATCTCAGGCCTCGACAAACACTCAAGTGAACAATTTTGACTTCCTAAACTGCGCTGAACTCAGTGGGGCAGAGAGCACAGTTTCTCCCCTGGAATAGTTTTACATTTCAGCAGAAACATGATGTATATCTAATCTTACTAACTTATTTACCAATCAACTAGATCCACATTCAGACAATTTTCTACAAGAGAGATACCCTAGGTAAGTAAATAACTTTTACCTGAATCGTCCCATCCTAGATGCCCACTCCGAACTTTGAAGAGGGTCCTGTGTCTCCTCAGGCGGGGAGCACAACAGGAGCAAACACTCCCTACCCCCCAAATGGGCTTTAAGACACAGGTGAGTTAGATCTCATCAACATTACTACATCATGCTCACACCTGATCACAGTCAGTCATTTTGTCTGCCCACACCTGATCACAGTCACTGTGTTTGCCCACACCTGATCACAGTCACTGTGTTTGCCCACACCTGATCACAGTCACTGTGTTTGCCCACAAAGTGGGGCAACACAGTGACTCCATTTGAAAGACCAGGTTTAATTTGCACTCTTGAGAATTTCTGTTCTTCCCTAAAAGAAACAAAAGGGTTCCCCCCACCAGCATCTGCAATTTTCTTTGCAGTCACTGTTTTACTTAGTCAAGGCATTGCTGGGTCAGACAGTCACTTTAAAACTAGAAGAAACCAGGTGCTTTTTATATAAACATAATTAAGCAATTTAATGAAAATCTGTTGTGTCCACCTCTCTCTGAGAATATGCAGGGCTCGGCTTGGTGTATTTCTGCTTGTTTTTCAGTACATGTTGCACTTCAATGTAACTTTGCTGTCACCAACAGGTTGCCATGAGAATTAAATGTTTTTCATTTAATTCTTTTATTATTTTATACCTCAGGGTAAAAATATGAATGCAACTCACCCAGACTTAGTCTTGGTGAGTGTTGTTTTAATTTGTAAGTAGTCCTGTTAACTTTGATGTAATTAGTGATGACTTAGTTAGTAATTCCTGACTAAGAGGGATAAATTTGGTATAGGAAGGCAGATTAAAGTTGCTGCTGTTCAAAACATCACAGACAAAGAGAGAACATAATTAAATTATCTATCTGATTTTCAAATTGTAACAGAGATGCATCACACAGCATGTCACTTCTGGTTTTTCAGAAAGCTTATTCTTCTTTTATTATGAACAGAATCATCTCTATCCACTGCATGAGACAATTGATTGGCTTCAGTGTAACTGGATGTTTTGCCAGCCTTCACTATGCTCCCACTCAATATGTCATGTAAAATAATGTGCTGAAAACTGGCTGACCTACCTGTCTGCTTGGTGTTTGTAAGGAGTTTGTCTCCATGGTATTTCAGTTCTTTATCAGAAAACAAAACAGGAGATACAGGAAGCCAAGGAAACCTTGAAAGGAAAGCCTTAACAGTGATAAATAAGATTTGATGGCCCAGACACAATCCTGGGAGGCTAATGACATGTCAGCGTCTCACCCTGCTTCCTGAGCAGCCCTGGGAACACCACATTTCTCTCCTGGGCTTCCACCTTGCTCAGGGTGTATATCCTGCTCTCCTCTCATCCTCCACATATCACAGACAACGAGGCTGAGCTGCCAAGCACTGTGCTGGCAGGGAGGACAGAGCCAGAGCATGACTCAGTCCCCACCTCCATCTGTACTTCACCCCATCCAGCCTGCTTCCTCCTGGTTTCAACCGGGATAGAGTTCGTTTTTTCAGTAGCTGGTGCTGTGTTTTGGATTTAGTACGAAAAGAATGTTGATAACACAGGGATGTTTTGGTTTTTGGTAAGCAGTGCTTAGTTGCCAGCTGGGATTAAACCACAACAGGACATTAATACTGCAGACACAAAAAGTGCTTGAAGGAAACTGCACAATAGCAGCTGTGTACAGGAGATCAGCCGGGGTGTTGGAAAGCTGAGTATAGAGGCAGGAATCAGAGAGCACTGGACATTTAGATCCAGGGCTCTGTTTGCTACTGTTGGGGTCAAACCAAATAAATTTTAGGAGCTGAATCATGAGTTTGTAGCTGGGACAACTCCATTTGTCATGAGTTAACCTGGTGTTTTGCCCAAGGCCTAAGTACCTTTTGTACAGAGTGCTGACTTTATCGTGCACATTAGGGCTGAAGGAATGTAGAAGCAAAATGAAAAGACTGGAAAAGAAGACTTAAATTCTCACTTTCTTCACTCTCTGATTTTGCATCTAATCCAAGTTCAAATAAATGATAAGGTAAACAATACCATTCTGTGGCAAGAGTTGAAAGTCTTCTTCATATGGCTTTGTTTCAGCAAATCCAAGGGCATCAGAGAAGAAACAGAAGCTTCCTAAAATCCAGGCTCATATGTAGCTCACCTGGGAAATTTAAACCACTTGTTTGGCTTCTAGGGGTCTAGCACACATTAAAATAGAAGGAGGTTAGTCTGACAGGATTCATGGGCTCCTGCGATACCTGCTCAAAAGTTTTGACAAAGTTAAACTGGGATCAGAGGCGTGCAAATGCCAAGAGTACACAGGAGCTGCTCCTACTGCTGTTTGCTTCTTGCTGGCCTCTCTGAGTGGCTGTGCTAAGAGAGCCCCTGCAGAAGTTCACATGATGAAGAAGAGGGTCATGTCACAGATGATGTCAGAGAGTGCCATATGGCCACGAAGTAAAATTTTCTGATAAAGAAGTGGAGGCATCCAAGGAATGTGCCTGATTAAGAGACTCACCAGGAGGCTGCAGCTCATCCTCACGGCCCCTTCCCACGCACGAGGCACAGTCCAGAGCAACAGAGCAGGCTCTGTTCTGCACAGGTGAGACCCAGAGCAGCCCTGGAGCCCTGCCAACAGGGCTTGCAGCAGGGAGCTCAGTGGGTCTGTCTCCTCAGATGGCCTCTAAACCATGGCACTTGATACAGATTTCTTATAGTTCAGCAAAACCAAAGAAATTTCTGCTTTTCACCACTCTGCTTTATCTACCTTCATTCGTGTTGGCTCTAATATTTTCCATTCCTTAGACACCTGTCTCTTCTGCTTGCACACTTATACTACCACCAACTATAACCAAGTTAGGGTGTAATTTCTTAGAATGGCATATGGCACAGCAATAAACAGATCTCTAGAAAGCACCTTATACCATAAGGCTTATTCCTCTTGGCAAACAGGAATGGGTTATGGAATAGGAGTGTGCCTGCACCAGTATAACTACATCTGGAGAGGACAGTAGTGATTAAATGACACCAGTATCATAAAACTAATACAACATTTATGTTTAGACAAGGTTGTAGAACCCTCCAGCATCTATTGTTTAAATGGGGATCAGGACAAGAACAAGAGGAAAACAGGAGTGGATGAATTTCAGAGAGCTGTCAGGTTAAAATGGCCTCAGTGCAGCAGCTCTGTGCTGCAAGCTCACACAGCTCAGTGTGCTTGGGAAACAGCTGAGTACAAGACAGAACAAAAAAAAAAACAACAAAAAAAAAGGAACTCACTCACCACAAGGAAGGTTTTCCCTAGTGTCCTCAGCTAAAATGTTAACCTGGATGTCTTTCAGGATAAATATCTCAAGAGTTATTTGTACACAATGCTGCAGTGTTTACCTTTTGATTACAGATCTTTACACGCTGTCCATTATTATTGAATGCCAGGATGAAAGGCAGCCTAAGGGCTTGAATGCAATGTTCTGTCACAAAGAAAATACAGCAAAAGTAATGGCAGGCTCTGAAAGTAAAGATATATGAGGCTGGAAAGAAATACGAGCACAGTATCAGGTTTTCTTTTGCAGGGTGTTTGGCTTTTGCTTTAAGAGAAAGTTTCATGCAGTTTTGCCTAGACAGTGACATGTAAAGCCTGGATTTGGATATAAATTAAGAATGTGTGTCTAAAATCCTCCTGACTAATTTCTGTCTCTTGCATTTGTGTCTGTACAAATAAAATAGGAATTACAGAAGTGTTAGTCTACCTGTATTTCTATCCAGAATCACAATGAACATTATACTTTTTAAGCATTTTAACCAAGTTTAATTTGTAGCTATACTCATGTTTCAAATTACTTGTACAAATATCTACAATTTTTATTAATCTTCTCTTCTAGCACACAGTTTACTCCTTAGCCTGCTGCTGCAGTCACGCAACTCATTTGCAATTTTTACGCTCATGTTCCAGCAGTCCAGACTTGGATTTTGAAAGTCCAAAGCCTGGGGCTGCTCCCAGAAAGCATTTTGATGTGTCACCTGGTATAGATGATTCACATTTTCAACAAGCTCACTTGTGAAGTGTTGACAGCAGCAGAGGTATCCAGACTTCTTTCTATAATTTCATCATGATGCTACCCACTTATCATCATCCTTTCCTCCACTGGTCAAATTTTGGCAAGTTTTTTAACGAAAAACCTTTCCACAGCTATTTATTAGTGCACATACACTGGCTGGTTAGCGTACACTTCCTGTAAATCTTGACCTTAAGTTTTTATTCTTCGTTCTCTTCTACAGCATCTCAGTGCTTGCTGCAATACTTCTAAGAATACAAATCCCACTTACTACACTTCAAACATTCTACCTGTTGACAGGATCCACTTGAAAATACTCCTGCCATGGGTCAGTCAAGCTATGTTACAAAATACCACAGCACCACCTGACTTCCCAGAACAAGAAAAAAACTGACTTCAAGTACATACTACTGCTTTACATTTAAGGGTAGGAAAGCAGGCAGTAACAATTTTTCATACAATCTTGTGTTAGATTTAATTCTTATTAATAAGAAATGAGAGTCATTAACGCTATTAAAATCTAATTACATTAGCAATTTTCTATCAAGTCATATATGAGTAGTTAAGTATTGATATTTGTTTTTCCTGGTGAGATTCAAAAGTCTAATTAGAAGTCTCTCTTTTGTGGTTAAAGTGGAATGATTCTTTCTGAAAAACAAGACACTTCCAATAGCCAGAGATGGCATATTTCCTTAAATATCACAACTATGTTCCTCTTCAGCACTTTAACCAGACAAGAATGGTACAGAGGCAGCCAGAAAATCAAATAAACTTACTTGGTGCTACAGGAGCACAACTGTGAGCCCCTTTCTCCTCTTCTCATTCCTCTCTCCATGCCCACGTTTTACAGGTTATAAGAACTGAGTAATGGCAATAAGGACAGGTATAACAAAACCTTTTGACTCTTTAAAGTAACATTATCTAAGAGTATGATTTTGCAACATTTTTCAGTCGTGTTTGTAAAAGCTTTATAGTGGACAGAATTACAATGGAATAAATTAATCCTCTCAAGAAATCAGAACAAAAAAGAGCAAAAAAAACCCAGTGTGCCTTACAGCTGCCCCATACAGTTTGTCAATATACCCTATGTTTCAAGCACAGCTATTCTAACAACATTAGGCTGAGCTCTCCATTTTATTTTCTAAGCATAACTGGTAATAGATTGTACACTAAAAACTACCATGGTCACTGGAAGCTTCCCTGCTCTTGAAAAAACACTGCCTTCAACCCAGTTACCATTTTGAAGAGACTTCTTATCCTTGCTTGTGTTGAACACTGAATCACATGTTTATGTAACAGAAAACACTAGTAAGATGGAGAGAGACAACAGAGGTAAGAAAGCAAGAATTACAGGTGTTCAAGATGTTCAGGACCCCTCACAACACCGAGAAAAAAATTAAATAATTTTGTGAGTACAGCACACCAGTAAAACCAGCTATTCCTTAAGAGCCTAGGACTTGGACTACAGCTGCAGACCAAACCAGCAGTCTGAAAGCAGCCTGTCCTTCAGCTATGCCACTTTATTTGCCAGAGATGATATATGGGGATTATTTTGCATATCACTGAGCATCGCTGCTTTATTCTGTGAAAATCAGAGCACTTTAGCACAAAATGCAAATCTAAAGTGCTCCACAGCATGCTGGCTTTGCTTTTCCTTAACACGTACAGATCAATGACAGGTTAATGCTTAGTTAACATTTATTAAGAGCAACATGGTTTCAGAAACTTCAGACTAAAGGTGTCAATTAGATGACAGATCCTTCATGAAAGATGAAAGAACCTCTGTGTTGGGCAGGTACTCTTATGTTTTGCTGTCAATGATTTATTAGCTACAAGGTCCCGAGTGTCCAAGCTTATCAGGAATGAGAAAAGCAAGTAGGAGCTGAAGAGTACTGTTGATTCTTTATTTCACAGAATCTCATTAACGATGACTGGTATCGAAATAGTCCAGAAATTACAGATTCACACAGCCTTACAGGGACTACCACAAAGTAACACAGAATGGTTTGGGTTGGAAGGGTCCTTAAAATTCATCTTTTTCCAACCCCCTGCCATGCGCAGGGACACCTTCCACTACCCCAGGCAGCTCAGAACCCCATCCAATCTGGCCTTGAACACTTCCAGGGATGGGGCAGCCACAGCTTCTCTGGGCAACTTGTGCCAAGGCCTCACCACCCTCACAGAGGAGAATATCTTCCTAACATTTAATCTAAACCTACCCTCTTGCCAATGTGAAGCCATTCTCCCTTCTCCTGTCCCTCTAGGTCCTTGTCAAAAGTTTCTCTCCAGCTCTCCTGTAGCCCCTTTAGGCATTGGAAGGTGCTGCAAGGTCTCTCCAGAGCCTTTTCTTCTCCAGGCTGAACAACCTCTGACTCTCTCAGCCTTCTCCAGAGCAGAGGAGCTCCAGCACTCTGAGCATCTTCTGGCCTCCTCTGAACTCACTCCAGCATCTCCCCCTCCTTCTGGGCTGTAAGTGCACACTGCCAGGTCAAGGTGAGGTTCTCATCAACACCCACAAGTCCTTGTCCTCACACACAGCAGTGGGTAGTGACCCCATCTGAGGTAAGCCTGTTCAAAGCCTCTGTAAGGGCAACCAATCTGTACTCAAGGTCACTCTAAAATCAGAAACATCAATGCTGATTACAAATTAAATTCTCTACTGTCTTTTATGTTGGTACAGACACTGAGACTGTGTGAAGTGTCTGACATCCTGCACATAATTACTACTAAATCTGAATGGGAGTAATTCATACCCACTTGAGCAGTGTACAAATGCTGACAGGACAGCAGCAAGTCAGGATGCTTGAACTAGATGTGAAAGTTTTACCTCAGTTCAGTCTTAGAGCACAAAATAGAAATAAGAGCATGCTATGAACAAGAGTGAATATCCAGAGCACAAATCCATTAAGAACACTGGAATTTTAGAAGCTCCACACTCTCACTTTACAGGGAAGAACATCTATGTACAACTGACCCCTGTCTTTGTGTGGGCTGGCAAACAGATCTGACTCTTTCTCTTGCTTCCAGTAAGAATCTCCTACCAGTACCTCCAAAGCCATCTTCTAAAGAAGTATCACAAAATCTATGCTAGAAAAGACATAATATCAAATAACATTTTTTCCTCATTTTCTTTGTGTATGGCCTAGACTCATTCTCTTTCATGGCAGAAGAAGTTACGACAACAATCACCTAAACCTGCAAGAAGATTTCCATTATACATATTTATTTTTCAGTATGTACTTCACTGAACCTGACCTCAGTTTATCAATAACTGGAGTATTGGGAATACCTTTTGGAGCAGGAGTTTTATTCTTTTTTAATCATCACCTGTCAGTAGAAAAAAATATCCCTGAGTAATGAAATAACTCAGTGGACTGACAAAATTTTAAAGTAAGGAGAGAAAACTGGATCTTTTTGCAAAAACAAGGACAGTAAATTCTTTTACAAAATGGTATTACCAGAAGCTCTTCTACATCTCAATCAAAAGGCTGCAAGCTATAGTCTTGAATTTCAATTGCAGATGGTAAGATGACATACAATTAATATGATTCTATTTACATAGTCTAATCAAAGCACGAGAGAACAGAAAAAACAAATGTAACATACTGTGTGTCTTCAGTTTCAACCTATGATGCACTGATGAGACCATGAGCATTTCAGTACCAAATTCACAGTAATCTCCCTGCATCTGCAAGTGTTCCCTTCTTTCTCAATACCATCATGCCTTCCCCAGCCAGAGGCAGCTCTTATCTCTGAGGTGTTTACAGAAACTGCCAAGAAGACATTATTTCCTCTCTGGAATGCACCAGATGATATATCAGGTGTCAGATTTTTCTGCCAAAGTTTCCCCAAGGGTGGATCATAAAATCTTCTTTGTTATATGTCACTCATCTCACATTTGACTACCCTCTTCCCCTGCTCCTCTATTATTCTTTGTGCAGAAAAACCACCTACTGGAAGAACAATGTTTTGCTCCTGCTCACACTCTTGACGTCTTCACTTTCAGTCTCTGCATCTTCCACAGAAACAAAACCCTTCAATGCTTCCCTGCCCACCACTGCACCTGACTGAAATCTCAGCACACGGTGCTCTGATCCCGTTCTTTGTTAAGAGTTTTGTATCATTGCAGTGACAATGGATTTCTGTCCATCTGGATTACTGAAAGCTACACAGAACAAGGGGAATGTTCTGCAGGGAACAATGGTGCTTTGGTAAAGAAAGAGAGGCATTAAGATGACTAATAACTCTTTTCTATACCCTATCATGCACAAGCGTAGTTACTTTTCCTAAATAGCTCTCCCTTTCTTAAGAAGCCTGTTCTCAACATAATAGAGCTCTGCTATTAGCTACCCAGTTCTGATTTTCTGATATATCACCACATCAGGAGATAAAAAAACAACAGCCACATAACACTGCACTGACAAGGAGACAGATTTCTGAACACAAAAGGGACACATTTATGTAGTCTGATCTTATAGATATACCTTATCTGTGGTTTAAACTGGGAATTTCCTTGAAAAACAGAAAAAAAAACCACACCAAAACCAAATCTTTAAAAAAAGGACAGATCTAAAAATGATGAGAGAAAGACATTTCACTAACTTTTCTCAGTACAGCACTATATTCATAGAAACCATTGGCTTATTGCTCCCAAACCTATTTTTTAACTCCTAAACATTTTATTGTATCAGTTGACTTATTTTACTGTACCAGGTGAGGTACCACTGTTGTGTCCCTGTTGTCCTTTGCAAGGTGAGACACACATGGAATACTGAAGCCTGGAAAGAGAAGCCAGTTTGCTGCACCAACACCACCACCAGCTCCTGGTTTGGCTGAAGAACTGCCCATAAACACATCATCCCCCAAATGGAGCTGTTTCTTCAGCTCCAAAACCCTCAGATCAAGCAGAAAAAGACACTCAATGCTTCATGTAAATTAATTTCATTCATCAGATGCCTCACAGACTGGCATTACAAATATTCATCAGCATTTACCAGAGCTGAATCTCCAGCCACAACCAGCACTGTGCTCAGTATGGGGCTGCTAATATAGAACATTAACAGTGCGTGGGTAATGGTCTGTACCACTGCACAGGCTGAATTTCATCCTTCTAACTGCATGACAGGTCATTTGGTACTGTTTCTGCTCCCCCTTTGGATGAGAATAATTGTGTAAACTCTCAGATCAAAACTGTGCATGTTTAAACACGCACAGCAACAAAACCTTCCTCCTCTGAACCTCCCAAGCAATAAAGAATGGTTAGATAATGCAATCACATACTTCACCAACATCTCCTATAGAATTCTTTACATGTTATTTTCGCACATTGAGGCTTATCTGTCTGTGTCTGACTTTGCAGCTCAGCTCAGAAACTAGTCCATTTTTAGTGACTTAGTCAAAATTAATTTTCATCCTACATATGGAATCAAATCCACAAAGGTCGTTGTGCTGGGAGACATAACACCCTTTTCCACCCCACACAGTTGTTACTGCTACAGAATACGACACATGTATAGTGTGACAAGCATGTAGAATGTTAAATGAAACATGAATGAATAATTCTCCCTCTACACTTAATTAATTAATCAATTTTCAAGCATATAAGTAAATGTTAATAGCAAAGGTTTAATGCCAGTGCATAATAAATAAACTTAAATATCACTGGCATATATTTTGAAACATCAAAGGAGGGAAAGGAAAAAGGAATTGTGAAAGTGAACAGTTTAAAAGAAAATGAAGTTTAGGTGACCTAATTAAAGGCTTTTCCTCAGCAACAAAAAAACATCAAAGTGCTGCTTCTGAAGTTCTTTTGCCAAACCAACAGCCTCAAATTAAAAGATTGCATTAATTTCAAGGAGTGAGTCAGAGAACTACTACTGTAAGAGCCTTCAGTCCCTCTGTGTTGCCACAGAAACAGAACATTATGGCTAGTTTATAATCCAAGTGCTCCATTTATATAAGAGAATTTATTTTTCATTTTCACCTTTTCATTTACTCATCCAGATATATAAGAAAGCCCCTCAGAAATTAATGGTGCTTCTCCCGTGACTGACAGCTGGAGTTTGGATGCCAAGCAATGCCGGGTTTACATTGTTCTTTCCTAATGGCTTTCTGACAGCAGTGACAGCGCTCTGTGTATCTGCAAAAGCAGAACA
The DNA here is from genome assembly GCF_009829145.1 of Chiroxiphia lanceolata. Taxonomy (NCBI): domain Eukaryota; kingdom Metazoa; phylum Chordata; class Aves; order Passeriformes; family Pipridae; genus Chiroxiphia; species Chiroxiphia lanceolata. The sequence continues at coordinate 6,756,039 of NC_045651.1, forward strand.
GCCAAACTGGGAAGCCTCTGGCCAAGCTGGGCTCAGGTCCTCTGAGACCAGGGCACAATGTAGCAAATGCACCCACGGCAGGAAACACCTTTCTGGCAAGCCCAGATGTCACCAGGAATAATTAGGGGACACCCAGTGTTATCACCCAGGCTTGAGGTACCCTGGGTCCAATTCAGAGCTGCTCACAAACTCTGGTTCCTGTCCAGTCTGACAGGTTTGAAGAAGTACCACCAGCTGGAAGTCTGGACCAGTGTCACAGCACAGGGAGAGGGAAAGCAGAGGCTCCCAAGCACCAAACACCTCTGCCCCATATGCTGCTTCTGCCAGTGAGATTCCTTTTGCCACTGATGTTTGCTGACTTTAATGGTTGCATGTTGAATCTGGAATAATCCATCTTCTAATATAAACAGATAAAATTTGGGATAGATGAGCTGGTGTAAACCCCACCCAAACAGTCCCTTCTAGGGTAAAATTGTCATAAGCTTTCATTTCACTCTTCCTGTGTACACTTTGCTACAAAGGACATAAACTGCAGACTCTACACAAATTCAATATATACATACTGTGCTCAAAATATAAGTTAATCAGGTTGAGTACTACCTTCTTGGAAACAACTAGCAACATGTCTTGTTTCTATGGCTTTTAATGAATATTCTAAATTCAAGAAATGCATAAACATAAGGGTAATTTACATTGCTAAAGTTAATCAGTTTTCTTATACATTTTATGCATCCGCATGATTTTTCATCTGTATTGCATAAATGCATCTTCTCATTTTTAATATGCATATGTACATCCAAACACTCCACTCACAGTGCCTTCTTGCTTTTACAAATTTCTAGAACCACGCCTGTGTCAAGATTTAAGGAGTCCGTGGCTTACAAGAAAAATTATCAGCAAAAGGTTGTAAAATACTTGGAGATTCAAGGCAGCATTTAACTTAGATGTGAACTTGCCCTTTTGTAACTCAGTTTTTCTATCAGTAAAATGATAATAGAAGAATCTCCTCCAGAAGCTGGCATATCAGCAAATGTCCAACACAAAGGACAACTCCATTAAAGAAATGGTTTTGTACGTACAAATGTTTGGTATGAAATTTGACAAGGGTACAGCAAATCTTCACTGATTAGCATTTGCAAAGGTCCCTGAGATGCATGGATGAAAGGTCTTCACTATGAAACAAAATGCACATTTGTCGTTAACATCATTCTGCATTTAAAAGCTTTCACAGCCCACCATAACTAGATACTAATGAACCTTCAAATGTTTCTCTAGTTCATTCCAGCACAAAATCAAGGACTTCTAAATTCTCCTTTAGCAGGGTCAAGACAATTAGGTACCTAACAAAATAACTTATGGTTGTTTTCTCAAAAGGGCCGACCTTTACCTGATTTTGTTTAAACCACTATACATCCAAGTCTCCATCACTTTACATGGGTAGAACTGGAAGCAGTACAAAACTCACCTTTTAATATGCAACATTTCATTATTTACAAGCCAACAAAAGAGGTTTAATAATATAATTTGGGAACTGAAGCACATGGGCTAGTTGAAGGGACTTTTAGATCAGTGAAGCTGCTATTAAAGTGCCATCAAAGCATTTTTGACTCCATAGAATTAATCATGAAATCTGTTCCTGCCAGCTCACTTATCATATCCGAAATATTAATTTTGAGCAAAATTAAATTGGACACCTACCGACAGCAACATTTTGCCCTTCAGAACTCCCCTTCACATTGATTTATTAACGGCTGCCAGAACAGTGTACCACAGCAATTTATTACTACTTTCTCGATGTTTCCCTGTGCTTACAAATAGTTCTCCAGAGTGAAAGGTGCTACCTGACAGCATCCTGACAAAGGTGCATTTTTCAATTTGCATAATGTTCTTCAGATTTATTAGGACGTAAGAAAAGGCGTTTCTTCCTATTATCAGTGGGAATGGGTGATTCGGGTAAAAGAACTCAGAGTGGAGGTTCTGTGTTGAGTTGCTTTCAGACAAAGCAGTTCCAGCATTTTTATTAGGACTTGGTGTGATTTCAGACAGAGGAGTCAGTAAATTCTTTTGTTTTATTCATCAGCATCATTTTCTTTCCTTGCAAGACATCCAAAGACATTTGTACAGAGCAGTGGTAGAAGTGGGTCTGAAGATGCAGCATTAGCCTGAAGAGAGCTAAAGGCATACACACACTCTCTTACTGCTTTTTGAAAAATACCAGGCCAGAAAGGCTCATTTCATCGGGTGACAAGCAAAAAAACACCCACCAAAGTTCCCCTCTGACCAAACTGAGGTTTCTTCCCTCTGCAGCTAGAAGCCCAGGGATAGATCTACACATGACATGAAAGTTTGTCATAGGTGTTTTGATTTGGCATCATAAAAGTTATAGCTAATAGAAGGGAAACTTCAGGCCTTGGTATGCCTAGTCTTTGTTAGAGCTACTCTATCAAATGGTGAGCCTGATCCAAATCCCTAACTTTCAGTGGCTTTTTCAATCTTTGAAGTATTCGGGGAAAAGATTCTAATTCAGCAGCTTTTAATTCCTTTTGTAGAACTATTCCATCCTTCCTGTTTCTTCCATTTCTGTGGCTGCACAAAGCAGAAACAATTCTTCTCTTACAGGTATTAGTTTATGAACTTACTGCTTGAGAGAAAGACAATTCATAAATACCGTGGCTGCTGCCTGTTAATATTCCTGGCTCCAATCCAGCTCTTCAATCTATGTGCTTATTTTTAAGCGTGAATAGTCCCATTAACGTCAATTGGGCTGCCTGTGTTCTTAAGTAAAACAGGTGTTTAAGCACTTTGCTGCATCAGAGCCTATGAATGCACATCTGCCATCTTCCTTAGCTCAGTTAAAGGTTCCTTCCTAATCATTATACATTTATCCAGGAATTCCTCCTGTTTATACTTGCATACACATTCAGACTTTGCAACAGGCTACTTCACACATTTAAAAGCAATTGCATTTGTAATCAGAGACAAAACTGTCTAGCAATGTAAATTTGTATATATATGTTGAAGGAACACACGGAGCTGAAAGTATAATAGGAGAGAAGAACACCCAGTTGGACATTACTGGACGGGAAGCCTTCAGTAATTGATTGGAAGGCAAAACAAGTTAAACATGCACAGAACCAATTAAGACACTCCAGATGGGGCTGGAAAAAACCATCACCAGCATGTAGCAGAAAGCAGTCCTTTTAAACATGAACATTAAAAGTAAAAAACTCTTAATGCTGTTGCCAGCTCTGAAAAGTCATTAAATGCAAAAACTCCTGTCCTTTCTAGAGGCACCTATGGAGAACCTGCTGCTAGCAGTTATTTGCATTATTGTATGTAGTCAAGGCCAACATTTCCAATTGTGTGAAAATGCAACAGTTCCTTGTTCACAAAACAAGAAAATTCCCCGATGTCCATTGCCACCATGCTCCTGGGTATATATGCAGCATGCTATGATATTTTACACTCTACACTGATTGTCATTAAGTGGTAAAGATCCCTCCCTGGAAGATTTAACGCAGCTTTGCCAGTCTGACAGCTTAACAAGTGCCAACTTCCTTGTAGCCGAGTTAGCTCCCTCACACTATGCAGTTTGGTATTTTTACCCTAAAACTTGAGCTGTTTGACACTGTCCTCTACCTCTTAAAGATAAAGGAACACAGATACACCCTCAAAGTCTCATACTGACGTACCAAAGGTTACAATTCTGCCCAGGAGGTGCTGAGGTGCAAAGGTGACGGTGGCAGGAATGGGGCCGGCACAAACCAATCTCTGGAATGTCTCAATTTTCTCCTGAATGTGGCAGACAGAAAGCACGCCTCTAGTAGAGGAAAGGACTGAAGGAACAGCCTCTTTTGAACTGGGGTATGTATTTCTTGAAACCTGCTCCAAAGCCTAATGGATTATCCAGGTTAACAATGGCGCTCTCTTTTCCAGTCTTCCAACTTGTCTCTTGGAAAGCCTATTTCCTATTAAACATTTCAAAGTTTAGCCTCCTGAGTACTTTCTGCTGTAATCATACTGCCAACAACAAGGCTAATTCTCTAGTCTTCACCAAGATCAGTCACCTTCAGTCTTGCTCTTCTTTCAGGAAAGATAAAGTGTCCCAATAAAAGCAGAGTGAACATTAGCACAGTGCAGAAGTGCAAAGGATTTAGACCATCACACTGCACTCAAGATTAGGAATGGGAAGGGTCCTGTCTAGTTTATCCCCCTAACAATGCCAGATTTCACACCATGTGGTATTCCATGCTCCTTTTCAAAAACTATTTAACCCACTTCCTCCCTCAAGTTCCTTCTACTGTCTAGAATAATTTATTCATTACTTTGATAAATATCCTTCGACTTCATTTTACTTTTGTTTCATACTACCTATTATTTCTAGTCATAGTTCAAGCAAGCTGTCAGGTTTTCTGAACCTAGTTATCCTTCAGTGTTGTCAGATGTTTATTATATAGATATTTTATCATCATTTTGGCAAATTGTTTTTATTTATTCAGCTTACTGTTTCCTCTTAATCAGCCTTTCTAGTTGTTTAATCAATCATTTTTGCTGACCTTTTCTACTCTACTTCCACTTCTGGCAATTGCTGTCAACTTTTCATGTGCATAAAGAACCAGTATTGTCAAAGTACTATTTACAATTTAAGACTCAAATACACTAGGAAAAGGTTGAAAACACAGTGCTTTTCAAAAATACTTGAGTTTCTTTTTATTAGTCTTATGAGGTAATTCTTTTTCTTATTTAAATTCCAGAAGCTAAAAACTCACTGAAAATTAAAAATTAGACTCTTATAATAGCATCAGGAACACAGGGGCTTTCAAGAAAGAAGAAAGATACTACTGATTTTGAATTTCAGATGCCAAATCCACAGCAAGACCAAGTAAATGTAGGAATTCAGTCTTCACCATTATTCTGCACCTAGTTTATTACATAATAGCCCTGTAACTATTCCTTGACAATCCCTTCCCCATTATTCTGCACACATTTCACATTGTAAAACCATACTAGTTTCACTATCTCATCTCCTTTGTGTTGAAGTATTTCTCTCTTATTACATTAAACACTAGTTTCTCCATTTGCACACTTTTTAGATTATTTTATTTATTATTTTCTGTCCTATTTCTAACAGCAGGATCTTTAAGTTATCATCCAATCTCACAGGTATTCACAGCTCTTCCAAAATTTAATACAACCTGTGAATTTATTTGCCATGCTGCTTACTGTGCCTTCTGGATTATTAAGGTGTTAAATAAAACCAGGTGTAACAATAAACTCGGAGATATCTCCCTGTAACTCAATGTATCTATTTACCAACTTTTGTGACAGATAATGCTGATATCTAAGATAATTTGAACTATTTTTTCCCAAGTAAGCTATGGCAACCTACAAGATTTAATTCTCCTCTTGGATGCTACTATGCAAATACAAACCATAAAACCAATGTAGTCTGGGAGGGATCAGTTTTGATATAGATCTCTAGACTAACCATTGCTGTTGATCTTCCCTACATTATTAGACTATATTTTATAGATAGACACACAAGGACACAAGGAAATCTCCTGTTTCCTTAATAGGTCCACAACTCTTATTGCTCACAAACACATTTATACACTGCTTTAATCAGAAATAGAGAAAGAATACGTTACCCACATGGGGACTAAAATAAGCCCCAACGATCAATTTTCAATGGCTCGAAGACTAAATGAACAAGAAAATGCTCCAATTTGACACAGAAAGTGCCCTCATCCCAAGGTAGGAAAAAAAAGTGTTCTACACTGCCTAGTCCCTCTTTCCTTCCTTGCTTAAAGCTTTTTGTGCTTCGGTCCCTCACACATCCACCGAAATTAAAAAGAATCAAACCAGGGTCTGTCTCTGAGAAAGAGTCTTCTCCTTCCTTCGTTACAATCAAGCAACTCCTTACCCCCCTGCCTTAATGGACTCTGCTGCCCTTGCACCGGTGGAAAGAGCCCTGCCTATCTCGTTTCAATCTTCTCTAAGTTCCTGCCTTCAATTTACACACGGGGATGAATCTGACTCGGAATCCCCCCCTCCCCCAATTCTTATCTATTTATCTTCCTTAAGAGAGAGAATTTTTCCTGGAGGACCGGTCTTGCAGCAGGGGTTGAGCAGTGCAACAGTGACATCCGATGGCTGCCTACATCAGGCTCCAAAGAGCTTTCCTGGCTTACCAGTGGTCTCCTCTACCTTCATAAAGACAAGTGATGATGACTGAACATTAGCTGCCTTCAGTGCATTTTATTAATATACCTTTACATTAAAACCACCTGGGCAGTTTTCTCCATTTTTCCAAAGCACCAGGAATTGTCTTGGACACAGACTGACTTACTGAGCTATCGTTGCACTGCATGGTAACAAGGCAGACTCAGGGACAGACAGGTACATAGGTATTCTTACAATTCCTCATTTAGAGTTGCAAGGGAGGGGCACATGAGGCATCTTCTGTGGTGAACAGAGCCCTCAGGAATCTACTGCATTCCTTCATTTATCAAAAAGGTAACTAAAGCCTAGATGAAACACTGGTGAGTATGCGTGCAGCAGTGTTCTGTATGCAAAGGGAGTGGAAAGGTCATGAGAAGTATTAAATACAGAATTGCTATTTAGTTCGAAGGGATCCAAAATCTACATTCCTCAAATCAGAGACTATTCAACTCCAAGGTTAAGTGAGCAAACTAAACCTGCAATTTTCACTGCCTGAAATCTGAACTTTAAATTTGTATTAATACCAGAAGTGAGGAATAGTTTCTATTGTTTGATGGCAACAGATTTTAATATGCAACCTTTATTATGTTTATCTAATGTTGCTTGGCAATACAGTGTGACAAGGAATAAAGAAGTTTTATTATCCCCTGGACTTTCCCTAGCACTGAGTGCCCTATTGTGATGCTCCCCAGGGTGGCTATGGACCTCCACTGGCCTCACCACACACAAATGCTCTGTGTTTTTTCCCTACAGACATAAATTATTCAGTTTTGACTGAACAGTTTGGTAACTTAAGTAGCAAAGCCTTCTTATAAACAAGATAAATCTGACACAACAGCCAAACAGAAGCAGCCCAAAGAAACTACACTACTCACGATCAAAATGGATCCACAACCCAAAGCTGTAAGACAAAAGAACCAATGACTATCCCGATCCAGTATTCAGTATTTGTAGGCAACCATCTGTGCTCACATAAAGCACTTCACAAATTATGCAACAGTCTGAAAACCAAAAATCACAGGTACATTGTGTCACAGGTGGAGCTGAGATGCAGTTACACTATTTGTTTTAAAGCTCTGTTTGGACCCGACATACATGTGGTACCTTCTACTTCATCCACTTCTTTCATAAATTATGTTTGTTGTATAAAGTTTTATTATTAACTAGTGCAGTAAGAAGCTGATATTTTTTTAAAGCCTGAAACTTCTTCAAACTGTGCTCTAACTTGTGTCTGTTGTATTTGTAGGGAAAAAGTCATCATAAAGAACTGCCACTCTTCCCACAGATTATTGAGAGGACTGCAAGCCACGTGTAACTATCCATTTTTAGTCTATAGGCTTTCCCTTGTGTGCAAAATACTCTCCAATTTACACACAGACACACACCTTTCAAACTAAAAAAACCAACCTGAAGTGAAGGAATTTTGCCATTTTCCTTTTTCTTTCCTTTTTCTTCCCCTTCATATTATTTGAATACTTTCCTCTGTTATTTCCACTAATGAATCTTACTTTGCCCAAGTCTTATTGTCATTTTGTTGAAACTATTCAAAGTGCCTCAAGCTGCTAAACAGCTGGCAAAATACACAAACATTTAAGACTTTAAAGTCTGAATATTAAATCACAATTTCCAGGAGAGAACAATAGGGTCCTTTCTGATTTAATACTTTCTTTTGAACCATATGTCATTTTTGCTTTCAAATTAATCCTAGCATGGAAAACAGGTTGAGTATATTTTTATTAGAAGACGCTCCAAATATTTAGACAGTTATTTGAATCATGTTTTGGCAAAATGATTATGCTTGTCAGTCTGGAAACATATAATTTCCATATTTCCCTTACATTAACTCTCTTTAACAAAGGGTTATTAAAATCTTAAATGCTATTTTCTCTTCTTTTCCCCTCCTTCTCTGGCATGAATAGTTAAAAGAAGCCCTAATAAAATATTTGGGCTGCATTAAGAAACATCTGAATTGCAGTTGCAATTCTAGTGTAGTCACAAGCTTGTCATTAAAATGCACAGCACAGTGCTAGTGCAGCTGTATACAGCTTTTATTATTCAGGCTGCTAAATGGATAAAACATATTTTAATTCAACGTAAACTGTGCAACCAGAAACACGAGAGTATGAGGCTTTTTTATTTCCCCAGGAGAAGCCCAGATCCTTGAGCTCAATAACTTCTCTTGGCCAAGGGCCAATCTAGATTTATTGCAAGAGTCTCTGGGCTGCCTCTCCAGACACACATTTTGCAATACTTGAAGAAGTTGGTGTGAATGTCTTGCAGCCTCTACCATCTCTTTTTATTAACATGTACCTGTTAATATTTCCAGGCTCTAATTCCATATTCCCTAGCTAGGATACAGGCAGCAGCCCCCAGGATTCAACTCTGGTACCACAGCAGTGCAGCTTACACAGAGATGTACTAGAGCCCAGGGCCTCCCTTCTGAGCTAAAAACCAAAAATGTCCCCAACTCTGCAGCTTTGGACACACACTGCACCTTCTAGTAATATCCTGAGGAGTTCACAACAACTTAAACACTCTCCTGTAAAGACTCAGTCAGTCTCCACACCGAACAGATTTTAGCTGACCAGTCACATAAACAAGCTTTGACACAAAGTTCATGTCTCAAGCATTAGCCTGTGTTATTAGCTGCTAAACATCAATTATTTCTAATCACAGCATGAGTAAACACCCCTAATTTTTACGTTGAATTTCATGTATCAGGACAACAATAAAGCAGAAGAAATGCTTCAAAGCTCATACACAAATCATCTGGAATATGTTGCTGGAATAACATGGAAAAACCATAGAAGCACATCGAAGACCACACAGAAGTGTACTGAGACACCAGCAGACAAAGAGTTTGGCAAATACATCCCTCTTTAAGGCAGACTTAGATCAGAAATGCAACAGAAAATAAGAGTGCAGGCCCTAAAGGACAGCCAGGAGAGCCCAGGAACCAGATGAGCCATCAGTGTGAAAAATAACCTTAAAAGGAAGCAAGTCCTTTGCCAGATTTCAGCCCTCTGTAAGCTCAGCAACAAGGTATTTTCTGGCCCATTGTGTGCCCTTCTATTGAGGTGGCAGCAGAGTCTCATTATCTCCGTGGGCTGTAAAAGTGCCTCTAATTAGCTAGTCACCAATGCTCTACCAGAGGGTATTTTGGAGTAGATATATTCTAATTGTCTCTGTTGGGCGTCCGCAGTGATTCCATAGAAAACAACCTTCACACGGGGTGTGCTCAGCTTGCAGGCATTCCTGGCCGCTCTCTCACTCATTCACAGCATTTTAAGCCTGGATGCCACATAAAGCTGAGATGGACGTGCTACGATTAAAGACAGAATAAAAATGAAATGAACCAATAGACCGAGGTTAAAAATTGGAAGTAGCAACAGCTAATTAGTTCCATAGTTGAAAAGAGAGAAGCCACAGTGCTTCTGTTCGAGAGGCTACTGCTGCTATTAGAATATGCTGGTGTTCCAGCAGTGAGTTTCTACATTTCTATTTTTTTAAAAATAAAAATGTGTATTTTATTATTGATTTCCAGTTGCTAAAGCTTCAGTATTTCTGTTTTGCCATAGCAATCTGTTGCTTGTCACTCTGACACATACAATGACAGTCATTACCTACTTCCCCCATACCACAAAAGAGGGCTCTGTACTGCAAAGTAAAAGAGAATATTCATTAGCTATGACAGAAAATTACTTGACTCACAGTCTCCATCCTCTTTTCCTCTAGTTGAAGGCTAAGACAGCCATGAACATTTAATTGACTTTTATCCCTTCCTGTAATATTGGTGATACAGATGCTCAGTTACACACACAGGCTTTCATTCCCTCACCTAGATCCAAAGGGCCAAATTCTCCTGTATGCTACACCTACAGGGTTAAGGGAATGCCTCATTAAACATTTATATTTATGGAGAAGGAAAAAAAATGATTACTTAGAAAAGCCCTTATATTACCCTATTTTCAGAACCTGTAAGATCCAAGGATCTTAGTGATAAGTTCTTGGGTAACATCTTCTGAAGTGCAAAATGATTTCATATGATTCACACATTTGGAGGGGAAAAAAAAGTTAAGCTAAACAAAAACTCATATATCTATAACACAACATCTAAGTGACTCACATTCCAGACATTTCACTTAAAATATGTTATCTACCTGCTGACAGGATTAGTAGTGCATCTGAAAAGAGTCTTTGTTGTTGTTTTTATAGCTTCTCTGAGCCGGACCCCACTGGCCACCAGGCAAACTCCAGTCTAGACTAGTCTGGGCTACAGCAGTTTTGGTCCTGTGACAGGTTCTCTTGCAACATGATCAGTGGCAGCCAACCGGTCCCCAGGCAGATATCACCCATTTGGGGCAGGATTATGCTTCCATTCTGCTGGATGAAATTTTACTTCTCTAAGTCTGCTTAGTCATTCCTCTGTCCTATCTCTAATTATTACTCAGATCTTTAGTAGCAGCAAAAGGTCTATGAATGCAGGACCTGTCACATTAGAGGTGCAACGTACACCAGTAATGTCAGTCTGTTTGTGTTATTCTTGGCTACATATGAGTGCTGCATCCAAGATTATTCCTCTTTACAGCAGGATATTCCCAAAAGCTCTCTCATTTTCCATGCAATTCACTTTTTTTTTTTCTTGGCTGTTTTTGAGCATATTTAATCCACTTTCTTTAAGTTTGAAGGTTACTGGAGGTGCCACTCCCTCACATTTCACAGGCTCATGCATGACTTACACTTTGATCGCAAATGCAAATCACAGCAGCATATTTTCATTAATTTATTGCTTTTAATCAGAAATGAGACTTTCATGTCCAGAGATTTATCTGGCTACTTCATCACTTAAGGTAGGACACATCTTAATGAAAAATCGCAGGATGCCAACAACACTGGTTGAAAAGTTCCTATTTTCTATGAACACAATGTTCTTTCATCCCTCCTCCAAATCCGATGTCTATATGTCTAACAATAAGAATATTTTTCAGAAATTGTATCTGAAGCAATGTCCAACTTTCCTTTCGCTCTGAGAAACACATTTCAGCTGACTGAACAAATTAGTTCACATAAACCGTACAGGTAACTGAGTTTCTCTGCCTCTCACTCCTTTTCATCTTTCTGATATGTTATTTATGTTCTGTTCAATAAATAAAATCAAGATTAAAAAGTTGAGCTGCCTGAGGGCACTCATTGCTAACAGAGATTTTCTTTGCTAACAGATATTTTCAAGCGTACTACTTGTTTTCAACTTTTAATAACATCCAGAGAGATACTTTGTTTTATAAATTACCCACGTGAGGTGTGTGCATAATCAGTGGAGCTCCCCAAAATTAACATTTTCTCTTCTATGTACCTGCCATCTACTTTGTTCTCTATGATCTGTATGAGCACTCCACTCCAACAGCTCCTAACCAACTTCCTGGACTGGGACCAGGAGAGCAGAAACTCATGATGAGAACAAAAAGAGAAGCCCTCAATGAGACTAAGGGTGACAAAGCAGCATTCAGGAATTGCAGTGCTGATGTACCTCACCAGTGGAGAACAAGGACTGGGCTCTGGGTGGCACATTTGGTTTGTTGGGGGGACTATAATGCATATGGCCCCAAGCTGAGTGGGATGTGTTGCCAGCCCAACAGTTGCCACTGTTTATTAGAACCATTTTCCCTCAGCTAGTGGACTGAAAATGACAAGAAAATAATCAACAGTTGTCTGAGAATATAAGACACCAGCGAGCAGTCCTTCACAACAGCATGGAAACCAAAAAAAAAAGAGCAACCATTAAGCTGCTTATCACAGCTGGAACTGGAACTGGCTCCGTTTCTGAATTGCTGCTGAAAGCAATGGAAAAGCCCAATTGAGACAGAAGTAGCTGTAGTAGCCAAATTGCAAATGGTTTGGAAAGAGGCCTTTTCAGCTGACACATTCTTCAATGCTTTATAAGAGGGGTCAACGACCCCTGAAGATTGATATGACAAGCTGTGTACTTCTTTCCAAAATTAGGGGTTAAGTGTGCAAGAAGGACCCTGCACAGAAAGCTGCTGATCAGGATTTCTGACCAGGTTCCCACTTTTGCCTGGATTCTGCTGCTTCTCTCAGCAGGCTGCAATTCCCAGCCCTCAGGTCTGTGTCAGTGATGCTCTGTGCCATCCAAAACTTGTGCTTGTCCTGTCTTTAATATATGCATGTCACAGGTGACCATCCTCTCCCACTCTTCATGCCATCAATGTATGTGGAACACAGGAAGCATCTCTGAGAGAGGGACACAGCCACAGAACGCTTTTGAGAGATGTCTCTGTCAGTTCCTCTCTGACAGATAACCACTGGACTGACATTGTTTTCCTTTCTGAGCTGTTTCCAAAACAGCCACAGCAAGAAAATACAAGTGCCTCTGTCCTCATTTGAACAGGATCTTAGGGCAGCCCCAAGACACCAAGGAAGCGATCATGCAAACCACTTGCTCCTCCCCGTGCTGGGAAAGGGGTTCCTTCCTACCATTTGTCTGTCCCATTCTTCCCTTTCCTTCTCTCCCTTCCCCATTAGTGCAGTTACATGAGAAGGCTGTAACTACAATACTGCTGTGCCACAGTGAAGTGGGAAATGGCACAGTATTACTTTTGTTACATCTTGAAGTGTCCAAGGCTTAGGGAAGGCAATGCTTATAAAAAACACTTCAAGTAATTCGACTAGAGGTCCTTAGCTCACTGTGACATAATTGCACTCTTGCAGGTGCACTACTTAGCCTGCAGCCATTTCACAGAATTGCTAAAAATTAAAATGGAAAAATAATTTAAAAGTTCAGCAGCTCACATAAAGATTCTTACTTTAAAAAAAACCAGCATTAAAGTCTACTTTCATTCAGAAAGTCTACTTTCATTTCATTTCATTCTACTTATTCCTCAGAAAAAGAATTACCAAGCTGACTGAGATCCCACTTACTTGCCTAAATGCACAAGAAGAAACAGAAACTGAAATTACTACTGAATAGTTTCTGAAAAAATATAGTTTGCAAAGATGTCCAACCTACTGTTAATTCCTGAAGATTTCCCAAGAAGCTCCAAGTATCTGAAATTTTACATTCTTGGCCATGTTTCTTAAAATAGACACAGTCCACAATTAAAACCCAAAACCAAACACAATTAAAGGTTTACCTTTCAATACATCATCACCTTTCTCCTTATAAAGAGAATTTCTTTACAGAGATTAAAACCTGAATATTCTATTTAATCCCCTAATGTCTAATAACTACTTTACTTAAATGATGGTTAACAGTGAACAGCAAGGAAACTTCTCAAGAAGAAAGAACAAGAGAAACAAGCAACGAATAAAAGTGATCAGCTACAAGACTGTCTGGAAACTTATTAATTCACATTAGTTCTTAGCAATTACCTTGTAGAACTCTCCCAGTTTTCCTTTGTGCCCCACAATTCAATAGTGCCCCAGTCGGGCTGGTCCATTTTTTCTGTGGCTTTTGGCAGAAAGTAATTGAGCTTGACAAGACTCAGAAGGTCTGACCACTCCCACATGTAAGTAGGACCAGCCTCCACATTTATTTGGGGTTGGACTTTTGCTTCTTGAGGGTCCTTTCTGCTTTGGCTACAGGCAACAGATCCCCCCAGCACCCAGAGATGAGGCTCTTCCCACCCCTCCTGAGCCAGACTCACAGCCTCTCATCCCAGGGTACTTCAAAGAACAACAAACTCATTTTCTCCTGGCTCCAAGAAGGCTTTTCCTATTAAGTAAAACTGAGAGATTTACTTCTATTTCTACTAAATCTGTCACTTTTGGCCTCTGCCAGTGCTCCCTAGCAGGGTGGGGTCACCCTCCATAGGCTCTTGCTGAGCTTGCCCAGACCACACAGCATTTGTCCCTTTGTCCCACAGCTGCTTCCTTGTCATCCATTTCTTTGGTACTGTGTACACGGAGCAAGGTGTCATTTAAATTGACCACATCAGCCATCAACACTGTTTCTTATTATTCATCCAGCAGGAAGAAGTTGTCATACCCCATGCTGGTATCTAAATATTTCCTCCAGATAATGACTGAACAGTCCTTGAAATTGTGCCCATTATGCTTCCGACCCCCATTTGCCACCTGCAGTCATCATCTTCGTCCACCTGCACTCATCCTGGTTGTTCATCTTTGTCAAATTTACAGCAAACAGTCTTGGAAGGAACAATGCACCAGGCACAATTGTAAAGATGAGGGGAAAAAAATGGGGTGGGGTGGGGGGTATCTCTAACAAAAGCCAGGTGTAGAAGTTATTAATTAACTGCAGAGATTTCACAGTACAATTTAAGTAATTGGCACAACGCATTTTTTTGATGCAGCTGAGAATTATGTGCTCCTGCCTTTTCACTAAAGCAGTGTAGAAAAAAAAATTATTTAGGAAAGCACGTTCATTAAATCCTGCCACACCATGAGAAACAAGCCTTAAACAAACTATTTAGAATAAAATATTCGTATTTTAGTTGATACAGGCAGTAAATTTTGACAGCATCCAATCTCTGGGACTGCAGTATCTGTACTCAAGGCCCCAGAGTAGCAGTGTTAATTGTTTCTTTTTTTAAAGCAGTGCTTAAAAAGAAGAGCTTTAATTTGATCAAATGAAACTTAATGAAGGTGATTTAGCCTATAAAGTTAATCATCACTTTGGTGTCACTGTTTCCCAGGATTTGGAGACTTTCCATTCTGAGGCAGGAAAGCAAACTTCACAGACAAGGGCATATCTGTGTTTCTCCTGCTGTAAGTTCTACAGATAAAGGGGAAGATGCAGTGTCTGATGCACAGGCACACTGCTTTTCCCAATTGCTTTATGATAAATATAATCTTCCTCTTCTTGGACTTATTTGTAGATAAGCCTCTGTTCCACATACCTATCTGTGTACTCTCCAGGTTCCCCAGTGTGTATTTCTGTGCATTCTACAGCATCTTAAAGAAAGGAAGGTCTATTAAACCCTCGTCTGCTGGGCTGGGCTTTCCCCTGTGCTCTCATCAGGGCCTGATCCAACGTCCACATTAAATCAACAAGAGTTTTTCCAGTAAATCTAATATGAATTCAGTCACATCGCTGATTATTCACCCTGCTCCCTGATTATTCAGCCTGCAGAGGATATGAAAGCACTCTGAAGGCAAAACACACAACTGCAATAAGGACGAATTATTTCCCCCCCTTTAAATTATCTTCCTGTGGCAAATACAGCCTGGGACTGTAGAAGCCAAAAGGACCATCCAGAGATTTCCAGGCTGTTTCACTTTTTTTCTGGCAACAAAAATAACCAGAGAGATCATGAGTGCTGAAACTACTATTAGAGTAGCTACATATTTTAGAGCTGCTTTCTGCATCAGGTCCAGAAGTGATTTCTTTTCATTACATTCATATTGGTAATGACAAACAGAAGATAAGGTCTGGTGCCAAGGTAGATTATCTTGTTTCTCTAGGAGAGAAATTTGGCTTTGTGAATCCAGCTATTTGGTATCAGACATATATGTGTCCAAAATATTCTCCTCCTTCAGGAAAACAGGTGAGCAGGGCAGCATGAGGGGTCATCAAAGCCTAGTATTATGATTAATTAATTAGCAATGAAGTGTTTAGCATCCCAGTACAGTCACTGCATTCAGAACATACAGGGCAATTCCTGCAAAGTGTTTGAACCCTCCATTCCACATTTAGGTAGGAAACTCAGTTCCATGTCTGAGCTTTCTCACTTTTCTGTTCCTCCTCTCCATGACATATTTTCCACTACTTTACTACCCAATATAATTAACCTGAACACAAATACACACAGGCACTTTCATCTACCACATCCAGTTCAAAGTTGTCAGATCTCAACTTCTAATTTCTGTGCTTTTGCTCATTCACATTGTATCAATTGCCAGCAACTAATAGTGGGGGGTTTTTTTGTGTATCATAAGGCTTTTTCTTTTGGAATATATAACATTTTGATAAATACCATAATTTTAAGTGCTTTAAAGCTCGCTTTATACTGTTAATGAGGTCATACAATAAAGAAATGGCAATTATAATGAATTTCTTTAAAGTTTCTTTGCTTGGAAAATAAAATGCCTGCACAAATTTGCCAGTTAAAAATCAAAATTGTCATATACTACATGTAAGCCTTTAGTACAAATAGAATTTCTGACAGATTTATGTTCAGGATAAAAAATGCTACCTGTCAAAAACAGCTATAAAAAATTAAATATCTGCTTAATGTGAGGCTTCAAGTATTGCAAATGTAGCATTCATTATCATAAATACAGTAGTATGATCTAATTATGTATTCTCTACTAAGTTTGTCAGATAACACAATCTGAAAATGGTACAACTAAATCAAATATGTTCTACTTACCTATTGAGTGATAGTGAAATTGCACATAAAAAGGTTTCTTTACAGTCAATTTTAAGATGCTGCAACTTTGTGATGGGTTTTATTTTATTTTAGGTTTTTGTCATGAGTTTACCACCTGGCATCATGCTCACTATATATAAATTAGGGAGAAAGCTGGCCAGGGTGTAGCTGCTCAGAAACTGGTGGTGAGCAATTACATTGTGCATCATTTTGTATATCCTACTAATTTTATTATTAATAATTATTATTATACCTTCCGTTTCTGCTCCATTAAACTGCCTGTATCTGAAGCCACAAATTTCACAATTTTTTACCCAATTTTCTCCCCTATCCCACTGGTGGGGCTGAGGAGAAAGCAAGCAACTCTGATCCTGAGCCACCTGTCAGCTTAAACCAGGACAGGTTTCAACATCAGCATTATCAACTTCAGGGACAAAAGTCTGTATCACACATTTTAGACTAAACAAAAAATAGCTGGTCCAGTTAAACTAAAATTAGAGCTAAGAAATTGTAAGAAATATAAGAAATTGCTTTCTCATGGACTAGAGAGGTACAGCTGGGGCAAAATTAATTAATCTTTGAAATAACTTTTCGTCAGCATCACATGAATTTTATCTCAATCAATCTAATCCCTAATCCTTGCAATCTCAAATAGGTCTGACTTTTGCTTTCCACTCAGACTCCTATGCCACAGCCTGGTTATCCCAGTAGCAGTGGAAGAGCACACCTTCTGCTGTCTCAGCCCTCAGCTGGAATCATTTCCTCTGGTGCAACCCCTCCTCTGCCATTGTCTGATTTGCCCTCACAGCCTTGTGACACAACTCTTGTTCATCAGGTGCATTTTTAACTGTCCTTCAGAAATCAAGAGCTACACCTGCTTTCAGTGGTGGTCTCAATTTTCTACTCCTTCCCTTGCTCCCTCCCTGCAAAGTAAGGTTTTGATCATTCCCTTGTTCTCTGGCACCCAGCTCCTTTCATGTCAGTCTGAAGGTGTTCTCACAGTGCCTCTTTTTACATCTTCTGATGCCTCAAGAGGATTTGAAGAACAGTGTTAACACAAGGAAATGGCCTAATTATTATCATCATCATTTCCATTCCTGTGACTTGCAAAACTGATCCCGGGGTGACAATCCCATTGTATGTGTAACACATACACAAAACATTCAGCTGAAAGACCATCTCTGGAAAAGAGACTGTAAAAATGGGTTCTGAAAAATGACTTCAGGTTCTTCTTGACTTAGAGGAAAATGTCTCATGTACCAAGGCATCTGTATTCAGGTGTTTTCCTTGCTTAGTTTCTTTAAACGAAAAGGAAATTTATATCCATTTAATGAAAAACAGGACAAAGAGTGATCCTATTGTATGAATAAAACAACATAAGGCTTCAAAGACACATAGAAGAAAATAGAGGAAACATAATGTAAACACACATTTTAAAGTTATTCAGCCATGATATTGTTCAAAAAGAGTGAAGAATTGAAAAAAAAAAAAACTTCAAAAGTATTGAAAACTCAAACTCTGCTCATAATATTGCAGCTAAATTAGGAATTGCAGTCATTCTATTATTACAACACACAGTTGGGGCCTACAGGGGAAATATTGGCACACTACAAATTAGAGTTTTAATAATACAATTCTTGATTCCTAATACTTAAAATTATCTCCACGGTGATTATAGTAAGAATAATAATAATACTGAGCAATAACAGCAATTAATCTAATTAGTTCATTAAAATGATGATGGCTATTATTACTATAGGTCATAAATTAAGATGAGACCTTCTCTGAGCATAAATAGAGATGAAATATGTTTTCCTTTGCACAATGGACAAGGCAGCAGCTGTTTCTTTGGTGAAAAAAAATAGTGAGATGATTATCTAAAGATGCAAATGAAGTTTCTTTCACTAACCACTGTGAAGGTCGAATATCAATGACATGAAAATAATTTTTCTTCAGATGGAAAGGAAACAGTCTCAGCCCACTGCAGAGCAGGGAAAGCTTTTCATTTCCCAGTTCAAGACTTATGACCTGGCAGTACTTCCCCTGTGCTACTGGTACTCCTTTATCCCCTTCCCCATAAGAAACTTCCATGTAAAATGCCATATTTATCACTAGTATTTTAATAATGTGTTTACTTGATTTCTATAATACATATAGGGTGTTTAATGGGTGAGCTTTTTGGGTATACATTTGTATACATTAACTCCACCTATGCAAAATATCATCTATGATAATAAACACACATCTTAAGATGTGGAAGTGAAAACCTTGGGCAAAGTTGCAGAAACATATGATAAATAAATTATTTATGTCCTTTTTGTTGCCTCACTGGCCAGATAATTCTGTGTTCCCTGGAGCTTCAACATTCCAATCCAGCGAGCAGATTACAGCATCCATCATTTGCTTGAAATCAACATGCCAAATAAATATTTCTTCCATCTGCCTCTAATGTGATATGTCACCTCTTTTCTACAAGCACTGGCACGATTCTTAAAAGAGCTCCAGCTTTCCCTGCTACAAAAGCTTCAGAGTCTAACAGCACCCAGGCCTAGGGAAACGATGCCATCAAGAAAGGACATTCCAGTGCCTTGCTCACATCCACTCCAAGCTTTGGAAAACCCCAAAACCTTGAAAAAACAGGTAAAAACCACATGCAAAATATTTCATCAGAAATGCAAAGCACCACAATCCATCTTTCCTTGGGCTTCCCAGGAAAGCGCATTAGTGGAAAATGGCACCGCGTGAAGCTCTCCGTGGAGCTCAGCCTCGTGTGCCCCAAATATCGCCTCCCTCTCCACACCCCAGGACCTGCTGAAAAATGACATCCTGCAGGGAAGAGCAAGACAGAGAGAGGAGAAAAGTGGAAGCTGTAGAGAGACTTTGCCAAATGACAGAATTTGTTGAGATCACAGACAAAAGGAAGGTCACAAAAAATAAAAAAAGGACTGCAAAATCTTGTGGGTTGGCACCCTGTGGCTCACCCTGACTGTGGCTCACATTTAAACTGTTTGCACAAGTCATTTAACGCTGTCAGAGACAGTCTGATTCTTTCATAAACAAATATTCTATTCAGAAAAGAGGTTCACTATAGCCTGAATTGCATCCTTCACATATTACTATTGGTGTAACTGAGCTGTCAAAAACAGGGGTTCTATTCATAGACAGACAAATGCCACTTGCCCGCCTCCCTTCCAGGAGCAGCCCTTCTGTAGCACTGCTCCTCCTTCACCAGCCTCCCAGGTCTGTGCCTTGTGAGGCTGATATTTTAAATTCACTTATTTTATATTTTCATGCCCTAACAATTTAGGTTAATGCCAGTTGATATAGACAGGAGTGAACCTGAAATATGACCAGACTGTAGAATCTCCATATCCAAAAAATAACATGATAAAAAGAAATCATCTAAAAACGTGTAAGGAATTCCAATAAGATTGCACTACAGCTGGGAAATGGCATCTGATTTTGCTTTCAAATGTAAACCCAGAGAAGTCACAAAACAGGTAACTCTCAAAGTATGATAATTAGTCAGAATCTGTGGATGCTTCCTAGGCATGGATTTATTTTTGTTTAATGTGCAACTTCAGTGGCAGTCTAAAGTTTAAAAAAAAAAAAAAAAAGGTTATTTTCTGTGCATTTTTAAAGGAAATAATGAATAATTCAATTTTAAGAATGGAAGCGTAGAACAATTGACTCAATCTTTTCTTTTCACTGGATTATTTATGCTGGTCTTTCTTTCCGTAAGAGATAAACTTCTCTTTCTTTAAAGAACTAATACTTCTAGAAAAATTGCTTTTAATTATACAAAAATCTCAAAACATTTTCCAAGGACAAAGCCTCGTTTTGTGAAATGAGCTTGATGAAAAAAGAGGAAAAGACCAAAAAATGCATAAAATTTGAATAACATTCACGAGCAATTTTGACCGAAGTGTTACAGACTATTAGCATTTTTCTTCCTATGAACTGTTCTATTTACAGGAAGAAAAATGCTAATCTGTTGAAGGATCTAAAGAAAAACAGGGGGGGGGAATCCCAACTTCTAAAAAAACCTAGGACTTTTAAGGAAAGTGTGGTAGTCAATGGCATCATTTTCTTTGGCCTTCCCCTGCTCAGAGCCTGGGTGCTGTTAAAAAGGTTGAGGCAGAGGCAAATGTTTTCTTCCACAGTTCCTGACTGCTTCTCACTCTGCTTTATATTTTTCTTAATAAACCAACTAAAATCTGTACTTTAGGACCCTATAGTATCATATCTTCTTTAGGATCTGATTTTGCTTTTGCTTTCTCTTTTTTCCTTAATTTGCCACTATCAATTTATTGTTCCTTCTATTCAGTGTTTTAAGAGAGAGATGTCTCTCACTGGTCCTATAACTGTTTGTGATGCACCCCTGCTGAAAGACAGGGGTCTTCCTTTTAAAGAAACACAAGAACTACAAGTGATAATAAAAATAATCCCCCTCCCTCCAAATTATAAGCAAGTTTTTAAAGGTTTAAAAATCTTATTTCCAAAATAATAGTTTTGGTATTCATTCCTCTATTTTGCCTCTTTTTTTAATTTTCTTTTTTGGTGTTATGGTTCATGGTTTCAACTTCTCTGGAACTATGAGAAGAAAAAAAAAATAAAACACTAAAAAATTAAAGCTGGTTCTTGAAAAATCAAATCAGCCTGACAGCTGGAGCTTTATAAATAATATCAAATACTGCAAGGAAATACAAAGTAGGGAAATAATTGTGAAAGAACATTAAAGACAAACTGCCTTCGAGGAGATAAATTTTGTCAGCAAAACCCTGAAGTCAAAGATGACTAACCAGCCCCTTCCTCTTTGCTCACATCCTGCACTTGTATCTTCATGGTTGCTCCTGGGATTTGCATGCTGGGCTAGTAAGCATACAACAAAAACTACAGAACATGGTTCATGATCCTATTTCTAACTCTGGCATTTTCTCTCTGTGTCTTCAAAAAATACTAATACACATTGATGAGATCTAAAAATTTTACCAAAAAATACCTTTGTTGACTTGGAGAATTTTACCTCCCCGACACTGGATATACAGGCATCTCATATTTGGAAAAAAGCTCACTGAAGGCTTATGCTTAAACATACTCTGCTTATGACTTTACTGGTACAGAACCCTTGCTGATCTTAGGAAGAAAATGGAATATTAGAGAAATGACTAGCAAGAACTCTTAATAAACACCTTCAACACAATGGTTTCTCCCACAAGGCACACACGTGTTGGAAACACTGCTGGTAGGTTTCCCTTTGTCCATCATGTTCCTGCTGCAGCCCAGATGTTTGCCTTTGTTCCACTCCAGTCAGAAAAATCATGACATGTTTGCTGATTTCCTTGTGGCCAGAGCTGTATAAGCACAGCTGGTCCAGCCCACTGCCTCAGAGCCTGCCTGGCACCAGATGGGAAGGAGAAATAACTGCAGAGCTACATCTCAGTGACTGCCAATCACAATTTTGCTGCATCGTTGAGTGAGGAGCTGAAACACACTTTTGAACCTGTCTGGATCATCTGCAACACTTCAGATCCCCTAATGCAGCCCTGTGCCATCACAACCACACTGCACTCCTGTTGGTCAGCTGCACCATCCTCTTTTTATCCCATTACACAGTGTTGCCTTCAGTCAGGACTTCGACACGAATAATGAACTTGAACCCCTGAGCTAAGAACTCCCAGTGAATCATGACTTTTAAAATGTAGGTGCTCAGCAATTTCTAAGAATCTTGAAGGGTACTCAAGGCAGTTACTTCTGAGCATGAGGCAGTTCAAGTCAGTGTTCAGATTTTAACACCTTATCCCTCATTTGGAGAACTAGTGTGGAGAGGAATCGTCGTATCCCACTGCTGGAGCTGCAGGGGATCCTCAACACGTGATTGTCAGAGGCAAAAGCAAGGCCAGCACCCACTGGGGTCTCCTGTGCAGGGAACAGCCTCCCGTGTCCCACTGCATTCACTGACCTCTTAGCCCATGCAGTACATTCCAGGAAAGTCTTTGTTAAATTTAATTTCAGGAGGAAACAGATCATTCTTTCAAGTCTCTCCATTCCTAAAATTTGCTCTTTGTGCTAGAGGTATAATTCTCCTTTGCAGGTTTCCATGGGGCTGAGCACATGCTCAGACTGAGAAGGAACACACCTCTGCTAAGGTCTGATTTTTTTTTTTCCTAGTGACACTCATGTGCTTAAATTAAATTCCGATGTTTGACTGTCAGAATTCAATCTATTAAAGAATACTGAGTGGAAATTGCATACTCATGTCATTAATGATAATTCTGAAAAGTAAAACACTTTTGCATAGAAAAACAGTAAAATAATCAGCATTTTTTTTGGCTTAAAACCAAAACATGAGTCATCTCTCCTGTACTAGAAACAAATAAAACAATTAAAAGGGAAAACAGCTTTGCTTCTGGAAGAAATTATGACTTTTTTTTAATCAAATTCATGAATTTTAATCAGTAACTGCCTTAATGTGTGAAGGGAAAATGGCAATTTTCAGAGCTCTTCTCCCTGGAAGGATATTACATTATATCTTTTCCATTCTGAATGTCCCAGACATATTTTACAAGTGCCTACAGATACTTTTAAGTTAGGATTGAATTCTGTATTTAAATTGCAACTCATCTCCAGTTTCAGGTCATTGAGATACAAAAGGTCATGATATTTGCCTTTCATTTTTCTTCTCTCAGAATACTAAAAGTTGAGACTATAAAGAATGCTGTACGAAATATAATTTCTTGCCAATTGTATGAAGAATATACAGTGATTAAGTAAGTAGTTTGACCTGAGTTGTTTAATCCTATTCACCTAGGATCACCTTGAAAAATTTGGCTTCTCAATGCAAGTATGAATATTTTAAAGAATACAGGAAAAGATTCAAGGTGAAAAAAGGCCACAAAAAATGAAAATCTGCTCCATCTTTAGGTCAAAAACATTGTCTCTGAATAAAAACAATGAAAAAAAAAGATATAAGTGACTTTTATTTTACATTCAGGAGAGAATATATTATTTTCAGTGTGGGACCCAAGAATATAAAATCTGATAAAAAAGGATCTGGACTACAGATGGACTCTCTCCTCCCACCCCCAAAAACTTGCAAGGAAGTTTTGGAATAAAGCTTTCAATCCTAATTACACAGAACCTCTTTTTCCTGTCCTACTAGCGAAGAAAGTAGACCAAGTCAGTAGATCTTGCATCTACTTTAAGTCTGTTTGACATTTCCAGATGGATGTGAAGAGGTCACAGTGCAAATGACAGTCAGAGCCAGCATTTCTACTGAAATTATGAGATTCACCAATTTGTGGGAACTGAAATGGACCATTATCATCATCCAGTCTGACCTCCTGCATATTGACAACCATAGGTTTTCACCAATTTATTCCTGAAGTGAACCCATAATATCTATTTCAGCTACCTTATATCTTCTGAAATATGCCCATTTTGATTTGGGGACATTAAAGAATGGATATTCTGTCCCATTTCTCAGTAAATTTTTTACCAGTTAAATCAGTCTCACTATTAAAATGTAAGGCCTCAGCTCTAGGACAATGTCAACTCCCCTGTTTTCCATGTACTCTCAGAACATTGTCACAGCTTTGCATATCACTTTGGCCAAGCACATATTTATGTCTCAAAGCAAAAGCTGCCTTTTAGCATCCAGCTGCAGGGATTCCACAGACTCAAAATAGCCCATAAAAGTTACTGTAACAGAAAGTGCAAGCACAGTTTACTGCACAATTAACTGCTCAGTATATTCAGGTTCAGAAATACAGCTCTGAGGGTCAGCTGCCATGGGGACAGTGTTGCCTCGTGTCCCATAATCACCTTCTTTCCCTTTGGTGGTGTCAGGGGCTCAAGGCATATCTGGAGGCTTCATTATGTGGAGCAATACACAGATACATGATCTTGTCTCAAAGTGCCGGCACTAACTGCTGCCATCAGACCTCCAGTGACCCACACCAGCTCTCTGCTGGAGATCACAGAATCCTAGAATCAATGAGGTGGAAAAAGACCTCCAATATCAAGTTCAACCTTTGAACAAATACCATAGTGCCCACTAAACCATGTCATGAAGTGACACATCTCCTCATCCTTTAAATACCTCCAGGGATGGTGACTCCACCACCTCCCCAGGTACCCTGTTCCAATGCTTGACCACTCTTACAGTGACAAAACTTCTAATTCCAACTGACCCTCCCTTGGTGCAGCTTGAGGCCATTTCCCCTTGTCCTGTCACTGGTTGGCTGGGAGAGGAGGCCAATCCCCACCTTGCTACAACCTCCTTTCAGGTAGTTGTAGAGAATTATAAGGTTTCCCCAGAGCCTCCTTTTCTTCAGGCTAAACACCCCCAGTACCCTCAACCACTCCTCATAGGACTTATGTTCCAGATCTTTCACTAGCTTAATTGTCCTACTCCACACACACCCCAGCACCTCAATGACCAGCTCAAGTGGTGGAAGACACCTCATCCTCCAAAAACTGAACATGGGAAAGTGTGTCTTTCTGGTTTTCCAGGGCAAATTTCACATACTGCTTTGCATCCTTCTCCTAACACTTCTACACGAGTACATTCACAGCAGCCACAACCCAAAGAGCAGCTCAGAGATGTGACTCTCGTTCACCTCATCCCCTCAGGTGTGCTGGCAGGCTACAAGGCAGTGACTGAACTGGCTGAGCTTCTCCTCTTTTCCTTTCTTCTTTGCCTAAAACACCACCTCAGAGGTCAGAGAACAGCCCCAGAAGGAAGGAAGAGAGGGGAGGCCACTGGCCAGAGGGAAGGGGCAGCACAGGAACGTCTGGCTGCGCACAGGGACAGGGCCTCCAACACCTTCCCTCTGGCAGCAGAACTGTGGGGTAGGTGAGACTCAGCCCAGCACACTCACAGGCACCCATGGGGACAAACTGATGGGAACAGGAATGTGACACCCCCTGCTACCCCACCTTAACACTCCCTTGTACCCTGTGGGGCCAAATTAACCCCGAGCCCAGTGTGGGCAGTCATGAAATAGTCATAAGCCAACAATTCCATGATCAACCTCCTGAGTGCCCTGTGAGGAGCACACCGAGCTGTGCTCACCAGCAGGTAAGGGCTCTCTATTTACACAGCTGTGGATCTCCGAAGATAACTGGTTTGCCTTTTTTTTTTAATCTGCTTCCTTTGAAGAGATAAAGTATTCAGCAAGTTGATAGAGCTTTCAGCTGCAACTCTCTTGCTTCCTCACTCTGAAGCCTAATGGCTCATCAGGATGCAGTTTGCCAAGTCTGCTTCTTTTCCTCCTCCCCCATCAGTTCCACTGTCCTTTTCAGCATCCAGGGTTTCAAAGAACTTCTGCTTACGAGGTTTATAGCCAAGACACTCATATCTCTGCATGATGCTGCATCACATTACTGATTTTTAATCCCCAGTATCTTCTCACTTTTAAATAGATGTATCTTTACTGGCTATTTGTTTTGTAAAATTTAAATCTGACTCAGTGCTGTGACTGCTACCTAATGCCTCCAACTGCTGCAAACCACTTCAATCTCTTTTTGCAAACATCACCTACAAACATCTATTTAACTTCCCTGAATATAGTATCCAACTGTATTGTGCATTTGTGATCTTACTCTTATGCAGAAGCCACATTTTATTACCATTAAAATCTTGTTGGAGGGGATTATTTTCAATTTGTTGAAATTTAGCTTCTGTGCTAGAAAACAGGGAAGAAAGATGGAAAGCAAGAGTGTGATGGACTTATTTTCCAGGGTGCTTGTCTGCATTCATGCTGAGGGAACTAAATGGATTTACTTCCTCAAAGAGGAGTTAGAAGGGAGTTAAAGATAAAAGGAAGAAGATTAGTTTGACACTGAAGAACTGAGAAGCTTTTTTAAACAGTATTTAGGAAAAAGAGAAAAACATAAAACCTAGCTTATGCCAAACCTTCCTCCCACTCTTGGCTCCACTGTAGGTTATATAGGTAGATTTTCAAATAATTTATTATTGGAAAAAAAGGCTATTCATTTGTTTTCTGTTAAAGGGATAGAAAACATAAATAACTCTCTGTTCTTTCACTTTGAAGTGTCAGGTGTCACTTTGCAGTGCAAAGTTTATTAGCCTTAACAGTCTTTTTCTTCTTTTGCTTTGTGCTACTGCTCTTTTTATCATGTGTCACATTTATGGAAATCCTAACTAATATTTCAGAGTGCCCTGTTTATACCACAGATGGTGTATTTTTAATTTATAAATTTATTTTTATTTACTGTTTTCTCTTTTCTGACTCAGAAATTTAATGAGCTCTCTTACACCTCATACCCAGGGGAAGTAAGAAGACTGAGTAGGGCACATCGGAAGCAGTGGCTGATTTTGTAGCTGTTAAATGTGAAATATGCTATTTATAACAGAGAAATTGGAGCCTGTGGCCACTGTAAAAATGCTCACAGTGATGAGGAGATGCCTTTAGTTGTGGGGAAGAGTAACTTCTTCACAGTCATCCCACTACACTGAACAGGCATTTCTGCATGAAAACTGAGTGTAAAAACTGAGCGACTACTAGAGAGTAACATATCATAGAATCACAGAATGGTTTGGGTTGGAAGGGACAATAAATACCATGTCATTCCAACCTCCCTGTCATGGGCAGGGACACCTTCCACTAGACCAGGTTGCTCCAAGCCCTGTCCAACCTGAGCTTGATGGGGCATCCACAGCTTCTCTGGGCAACCTGTGCCAGGGCCTCACCACCCTCTATGATATACTTTCGTAACATTCACCATGTTATCTCTATTTTACACATAGAATATATATTATCTACATACATTTTAGCAATCTTGTCACTGCAGTAATATTTTTTCTGCTTTTGGTTGCAGAAACGTTGATAGCAAAAGTATTGTGGCAGGAAAACTGTGAAGCTCTGGAGAATCTACTCTGCTCATATTAATACCTCAGCTGGGGAAGGGTATCTTCTGTATTACACAGTTAACTTTGCAGCTATTTCCATTTCCCCCCCACGGCATCAAAGAAGTCAATGAGCAATTGATAAATCCTCTGTCACCCTGGGCAATTAATGGGAGTTACACAGCATTGACTGCATCAATTCTTGCGTATGTGAAAAGCAAAAAATCGATTTCACAAACTTACTGGTGCCTATTGATTCAGTGCCTGTTCCCCTGGCCATTCCCATTTAATGCTTTTGTGAGGTCATTGAAAAAAATTTCAAGACTGTCAAATAAAATCTGTTTGTTCAGAGCTTTATCTGTTACATTATTTGCAAGTATTTTTAGCCTCAGCAATATTTTTTCAGGCTGAGCTTTAGGCTTGTAGGATTTTCATCGTCTACCAAGTAAGCATAAACAAACTGACCCAACCAACCATTAAGTGGAGGTGTTTTGAAGGTTCAGGGTCCTTTTAAGAAAGCCAAAATTCCACCTACAAAAGTCCTTCCTGAGACTTCACAGGCTAGAGACAGGTCTAGAGGCAAATCAAAGTACTTGTGGATTTAACCAATTTGCATCTGCATTCATCTGACTGGCAGCTGAATACCAGGAACATCCAGAGAAATGGTTAGTCTGAGCAGCCAGATTTGTTCCCAGGACTGAATGACTGGCAGAGGATCACAGAGACAAATGCAACAGAAGTAAACTGAATGTACAAAAGAACAGCAGCTTTTTGGGGAAATTTGTCCTCACGCACCCGTGGCTCACAGCTCATCACCCACGTTTGTGAAGACACAATAGGCAGAACAGCAAGGAGAAGCTAGTTTTCTATTTTTATTTTTAGATATTAACTCAATTTAAAAAAAAAATAACATTGAATGGGAAGTAATTTGCTTCTGCATCCTCTTTAGCTTCATCCTGTTTCAGGCCTAAGACCAGCAAAGTTGATCCCTCTATACATAAATGCCTCAGAGAAATCTGAAGGTGCTTTAAGGTCTCTGGATGCATAAAACATGATCTATATGACCCTCTTCCACCCCCAGGCCATCGTACCTTTGCTTTCTGAGGAAGACATCAGTCTCTGATAAGAAGCCTTCGCTGGGTCTGAACACACATCAGGTCACACAGTCTCCAAAAACACGCTTGGCTCAGCATCTCTCCAGGGTTTAAACTGTCTGCACTCGGTGTGTTCTGAGAAACAAAAAAGTAACAGCTTTTCAACAGAGTCTGCTTTTTGTTGCCTGTGGAATGCAATGAGATCCTCTGAAAAATTAAATAAAAATCAGGAACAGTGGTGTTTATAAATACGTGGTAAGTACTGAGGTAAACTTTAATATGTGAATTAAAGCACGAAGAAATCAGAAATAATGAAAAAAAATTCCAATTGCTTAACTGATATCAGAAACACCAAATGTATATATCAAAATACTGTGAGAGAATGATAAAAGTAATTGTTAATAGGAACTAACAAACTGAAATTTAACAGGATGACTTGTCAGTTTGATATCCACCAAGTCAATGATCCCATATCTGAGTAAGGACAACTAATTATTTAAGCAACGTTGTTGTAGTGACAGTGTCAATTCCATAAAATGTTTCCATTTTTCATTTGACAGAATAAAGGATCCCTGTTTATTCTAGTAATGACTGCCCTTGAACACTGGGAAAATGTTCTCCGCAGCGTTTCTAAAGAAACAATAAATAAAGAAAGAAGTAGCTATTCTTTCCTTATTTTGGTTAATAGTTGCACTTTAATATCCACTGAAAAATTTATAAAATAATATTTAACTGCTTGTTAAGTATTTATTGGAAAACAGTGACTTGCTTCTAGACAGATTTTTTTTCTTGTATTAGAATGAAAACATAAATGACCACGACAATAAAGCAAAAACAGAGATTTTACAATTACAGACCTGAACAAGACAATAAGTGCTGAAAAAGTCGAAAACCATGACAGTTTTAAAGTTTATCTAGAGATGAAGAAGCTTCATTCTTTCCTAAGTTACTTTGATATGTTTACAAATACAATTACTATTTCCATATGGTTCTTTTCTCTACAACTGTCCTTGTTCTGTAACTTACCATTCCTACTGTGAATATATGACTTCTATTAGTTTATAAACGTATAATTTTCATAACATTACAAATCACAGCTGCATAAAATTCTGATTCACTTTTATAAAGAATTTGCAAGAGCCTATTTTACTTTAATAAAAAAATGTAATCTGCTAATTTCATGGTCATGTGTGACAAACATACTGAAAAACACAAAAATATGTAGCTGTTACTTTTCTATATCTTCTCAAACAGACTGCAAGCATCAGGATATAAAAAGGAAGACATAAGCTTTACAAACATAAAGAGTGTTAGAAATAATATTAAAATAGAGAGGTATGTAAAAGATGGCTATTATGTGGGAGGCAGCTCCTTCTTCTCTCATCCCAGAATTAAACAAATAAAGCTTACAAAGTAATATATTAATTAATCAGCTTTATCAGCAACCTCACTGCTACCAAATTCTGAGTTGTGAGGAAATAGCATCAACTCATTTCAAATTATTATCCTACCTCCAGCAGGAAAATAGTGTTGTACTGCCAACTACAATACAAGGTTTAAGTCTTTCTGAAATACACAACACCTTGACTATTCCTAAAAATCAGAACACAACCTAGAGCAGGACCATGAGGTCACGGCCTCAGCAGACATAAACTGGCATCAGTGGCTTGATGAAAAGAAAATTAACATGAGGCTGCATTGTATCATCTTGAATTTACAACAACTGAAAACAACCAGTTGGTGTGTTTAGGGGCCATACATTTTGGAGTTATTTACCACTGAAAAACAATGACTGGTAAGAATTTTAGGACTAAGCCCACACCTTTGGTGGCATTTAAAGCCCTTGCTCCCACTGAAATGAAACTCCTCCAAAAATGATTAAAATGCTCAAGAAACAGTCAGATAATTGGAAAATAATTACATGCTAAAACTCTGCCAAGAACAAAGAAAAAGTATGTTACACCTATCATGTAATTCACTCACAGTACAAAAGAAATTACATTTTAATGGTATTACAAATATTACATTTATTCAGTGTGTATGATTTATTATTAAAACAGTAAATGAAATATTCTGTTTAATCAAATGCACTCGAAGTAACTTCCTTGGTTGAAAATGTAAAACCCAACGTTGTTCTTTTTAGCTCTCCACAGAGATTCTCTCACAGACATGGACTGTGCCCCTGCCCTGTGGTGAGTTCTGCACGTTCTGTATGGCAACACTTCCCCCCTGGGGAAGGGCTCACTCTGCTGCTTCAGCCCCTCGATCCAGCTTTGCAATGGATCTAATCTGAATCCCACCAAACTGAGCAGAAGCATCTGGACTGATTTCTCTGAACTGTGGACCCTTCCTCTCCAAACAGTGAGCAGGAATACGAGTACCCATTAAAATGTTGACTTGGACACCACTGATTCTGGAGCTGAAGTTTTCTGTAGTAGCTCAGTGGTCTAAAGAACCAACTCAAACTTTTTTTTTTATTTCAGAAGCCTATGTTTTCTAATAAAGAACTATGTACATGCAATAGTAAAAATAGCTGATAAACCTCTTTATTCACAAATCTCCAGTAACAATTTAAAGAATCTCTGAGAATAAATGCAACTCTCAGATAAATTTTTTTCATCTCTAGAGCAATCTTCCAACAGCACTGACGCCATGGAATAAGGGAGAGAAATTTTGTTGGGTATTTAAACACTCATCTTGGGAGTTGTTTGATTTGTTCATTTTTTTTCACCCAGACCCTTTTTCATGACTTATATGCTTTGCATGTGCACCTGAGCCAGATCCAAGGAGCCTGCCAGGAACAGCAGGAACAGCTCAGTCACGCCACTGTGGCATCCTAAACGAGATACCTTTGGGGCAGCAGCTCAGGCAGATCATGCTTTTACGGGTCTAACACATCTAACAAGCTGTTCAAAGGTGATATAGGGAATTGTGGCCATGCCATGTGCACAGTTATTCTTGGATGGGCTGCTCCTGCCAGTGCTACCTTGGCTTAACACTCCCTTTGCCACAACCATCTGTTAATTTATTCCTTTCACTCACATTTTCCCTCCTCTGTCTTTTCTTGGACTTCAGCTGAGTCCAGCCCACATAACAAGTGTTGATCTTCTGGCCATTTTTCTACCTACAAAGTCTCTGCATGGATATATTTTACGTTGTGAAAGAAGTCTTCTTGATGTATGAACAGAAAATGAGAACTTTCAGTTCTAGTTGAAAACCTTATCAACATAAGATGTTTAATTGTCATTCAACTGTTACAAAAGTTCTAGCGAACATCTGTAAAAGCTTGTTTTAAATTATCTTTGTACCTTTCAATAGTGCATTCAGTAAAAGTAAAGGCATATTGTACAAATCCCAAAAAACCCCACGACAACAAAAACCCCAATGCAAAACCTCAAAAAACAAACCACATTTAAGGGCCTCTCCTTCTCAGTAAAAGGTTTTCTAGGGATTTGGGGTTTAAATATATTAACTACTGGCTACTTCACTGGATATACTTTGTCAGCAATTTAAGATTCTGTTGCCTTAGAAAGAATATAAGAGAAATGGATTGCTGCAGAGTTAATTTCAAAAACAAAATGAAAAACTGGCATAAGTGAAATGAAAACTCCAAAGAACTAGAAAATAAAAAAGTAAGCAGATACCTTAATGCATAGTTTATTACACTGAATATTTTCCAAATGAAAGTTTCAGAGTATTAATGTTTTATTATTGTGGGAATAGCTAGGTGTAAATCAAAAGAATGAGCCACTGCATCCACATCAAGTAGGTTAATTTTCCACTGAAATAAAGTTAGCGATTCCAAGAGCATTATGAAGTCTGACTGTGTTAATGACTATTCAGTTCTCAGACTGTTCAGCTTAAAGAGAGGTTGTTGTTTAGTCCACCTGCATATTGATTTTATATGGTGCTTGCCATGGTTCATGGTACTCCCCAACAAAGCCACAAATGTCTCATTGGCACATTTTATCTCACCTGTATCAGCTCCTGAATGAGGAAGATGCTCCTTGTTACTACCCAGTCATTCCTATTTTCCTTTCTCTCGTATTCTATTAAACAAAGGTAGAAAATTCAAATACTGCCATCTACCCTTCTCTCTCTGAGTTCCAAAATCCACTTCATCCTGCCGCAGAAATCATCTACCACACTTCATTTTCTAGTCCACCCTTTAGACTCACTGTACTGCAGTTGTCAAGGTCCTCCTGGCTAAGGTCTCATGCTGCAGGAACTAGGGGAACAGTACCCAAATTTATATCCAAATACTTAGTGGGTAAACGAAACTCATTCAGTCTAACAATGAATATAACAGTTCTTTAAGTACTCTGTAAAATAGTCTTTCATGGACCAACCATCACTTTAATGGAAATTTTCCCTGGAAGGAAAAATAGACACTTTTCTTTCCCATATCCAAAGCTGTACTGAGGTGAAATTTCAGCCCTCATTAGACACATTAAGTCCTACATTATAATAAAGCAAAACATCTTCCACTACAGCTTCAGCAAGAGCTACTGAGACTGCCTGGGAACTGACAACCCCCATCCCATCCCATCCCATCCCATCCCTTCTGAATGGTTCTGGGCTCCTCCAGTTGGATTATCTAACTCTCATCAAAGAAACCATGCAACCAAAGCCTACCCAGTTGAATTTTGACATCTCTTATTACCAGGCCAAAGGCAAAGATAAATACTGAAGTAAAGTATATTGGAAAAAGGCATATTGAAAAGAAATGTAAATGTTATTTTCCCTCTACTGAACCAGGTGATTACAGTTCCATCAAACTCAGAGAGGCAGCACCCAGTGTTGGGTCATCATTACAAAATATCCCTTTAGTGATCTAAGTCATGTAGCAATGATCTGACGAAAAACTGCTGACATTTAGGTTATAAACCAACCAATATGTTAATTCAGGAGGTGAAGTTCACCAGAGCTTACCTGAATTCTAAGTAGTTCCCATCGGTTATAAGGGACTAAAGGCCAAATGGACAGCAGATTCTATTATCACCTACTTGCCTGTGATTAAATCTGTGGTCATTAGTTTCACCTAGAAAAACAATCAAGTTTGCTGCTCCTCTGCATTTCCTTGCATGGAAAAGGATGGCAAACCAGACACTGGGGTTTATTTTACATATGGCACTTGAACCACATGATCAATGATAGAGAGAAATCCTTCTGTCACAGCTGCTACACTTGTCTGCCTGTTCTGGTAGGAGGCACCTTATTTTCTACATGTTAGATATTTGTCCTCCTGTAGAAAGGAATGACAATCCCTACTCTTGTAAACACAAAAAGAGAACCTATATGAGATATGACGTGTAAATATATTGATCTTATCCCCAGAAATTGATCTTTTTCCTCTAGTCAATCCTTCCTTTCCCCATCCATAGAGATAATATTTTTTCTTTCCTATTTAATCTCTTATCTCCTCTTCTTTCATTGATCTCAGTCCATTTTTCCTTTCCTTGTGTAAAACCTCTTTTCTCTCTCTCTCTTTCCACTTTAGCATAGTCAGGCTCTTCATCAATTTAGCTTCAATGATACATAAGTCTGAAAAACTGGTAACCACAGATGGCTATGCTTTG
Source organism: Chiroxiphia lanceolata (assembly GCF_009829145.1). Classification (NCBI taxonomy): domain Eukaryota; kingdom Metazoa; phylum Chordata; class Aves; order Passeriformes; family Pipridae; genus Chiroxiphia; species Chiroxiphia lanceolata. The sequence continues at coordinate 6,790,153 of NC_045651.1, forward strand.
GCTTCCACAATAAGAGAAGGTCTCCCAGGCCTCATTTTGAAAGGATCTTTCTTAATGAATTTTGCAGCTTATGGTTTTCACGTAGGGTTTTCCTTTCACTGTTATAACAAATGCTTGTCAGTAAGGGGAATTTACCACTGAATCCTTGATAATGTCCTTTATTCGGCAGTTCTCTACAGATTCGGAGTAATCCAGTTCTGTATTTGTTCAATTAATGCTACGATGCATTTCATGCTGGTCATCCAGTCATCTTAAGCTCCTCAATGAAATAACAGGAGCTTAAATAATTTTCTATTGCTTTAGGATTTGAATATTTATAAATACACGATAAAGACTTAATTCTGCTTGCTCAGTACTGTGAAAGCTGTTTTCCTTTACATGATATCAATGCCATAATTTCTGCAGTTTTAAAAAATATCCTAGAACTGTAGCTGTCATGGTTCAGTCTAAAGTGGGAGAAAACAAGGGGTACACACACATTTTGCATAAAAATGAAACTAACAGATTTCATCCATTTATTGAAATGGATGAATAACTATTTGCCAGATGGCAGAGCTTGGTGAGGTTTTGCTTGACTAATGAGTTAGTGTTTGTGAACCTCCAGGAATAAGGTAAATTTCGCATGTATTTATGTTTTATTTATTTATTAAAGGCTGAGAGAACCCCCGAGCACATTCTGGCTTGAGTCTGTTCCCCAGCACAGGGCACAGCTGTTGAAGTTACCTGCAACCAACACCGTGTTCGCTGTCAGACCCTGTACTGTTCCAAGAGGCTCCCACGAGAGCTGGGCCTATGAGGACTTATCCAAATTCTACTGAGGTCAGTAGCAGCACTTCCAGCGATCGTGACAAGTTCTGTGGCAGTTCCATGATGAAATTAAGCAACACTCTGCCACCTCTTTTGTGATCTATGTCACAGAACTGGTTATGACTTCACTGTGCCTCCCAGTGACAAATAGCTCTTCAGGAACAACAAAAAGGTTCTTACAACTGAGCTACAGAGTAAAGTTTCAGCAAAGTAATACATAAGCCAGAAAGGAGATTTGTGACTTTGAGTTTCAAGTTAAGATATAGCAGGGCACTTTCTCCTTATAAGGTTGCTTCTGTGTGCCATTGATTTTACAGTTTATTATTAAAGTGTCTTACAAGAGAAATGGCAACCAGATTTGACACTGGGAGACATATTAATGGCATGAAACCTTAGAAAAATGGGCACTCTGGTAGTTATTAATCAGACAGAGCTACTGCATGAGCCTCCCCTTGCTCCCCTTTGCTTTGACAAAGAAGCAAATCCTCTGGCATCCTCCAACTCATTTGAACTGTATCACAACTGCAGATTTCCCTTCTGCTCATGAAACAAACTCCTCCTTCAAGAACTGCCACCCTGGTTTCCAAGCAGTACTTACTACTTCATAACTCTACAATAGCATAATACATTAAAAAGTAATAAAAGCTTGTTCTTCTCTTGAAAAAAAAAAAATACAGAAAGTTACGTTCCTATAGTGAGCTGTGATTAGTTCTAATCTGGCTCTCTGGAGGAGGAGGACATGGCATTTAAGCCATTGAGCCCCTCTGTTCCAAAAGGCTTATTCCTAATAGCATTGAGAAGAAAAATTGATTCTTTTGATCTTGTATTTTAATCTTAAATTTTAATTTGAACCATAAAACTTTAATAGCTGTCCTCTAAGTTTCAAAGAGAACAGCACTGAGTATTTTCTCCACACTGCATATTACACATGTAAAGCCAGATTCCTTTGTATCTGCAAGAACTGTAAGGGCTGCTTATTAAATTAGTAATGACCAGCAGTCAATGGCTTTCAACCCCTCTGAGTGTGTGCTGTGTCTTAAGCCAAGAAAAAGAAAATCACTGTTGTCCATGTAGAGCTTTTATTTGCATAAGCATCGTGGCATTTTAAAATAATTATGCATAATGCTTCATATAGGATTTGGAAAAAAACGTAGGATTTCCCTAATGAAACTTAACAGGTTTCACAAGGTTGATATGCAAAGTAATTACTTGTGTCCTTCCAAGATCTAAAAAATTGATAATTAATTTGATATGGTACAAAGAAACATGTACCAGCTGGTGTAATAATTTCACCATACAGCTGGTAAGCAACAAATTCTCTAATATGAGCCCAGGAGGAGAGAAAGTGAGTTCTGTTGAATGGCAGTTATTGCAACCTGAACAGGTGTCATGGCATTCTTAGGAATGGCCAACAGCTCTATTTTGCAAATCAGAGATATAATTTTTATCTGAGCAGAACAGAGGAAAAACTGTACTTAAGTTCTCCAGGCAGAACAACTTCATAAATTGCAATAATTTATGAGCCAGCTGACTTGCTCTAACGCTCCTGTCTGTCCTGCCACAGGGCACAGGGTTACCTGTGAGGAGTCTGGTGCCTTCTGCAGCACATGCAGCTTCCACCAGCTTACAGACCAAGACAGCATCTCTAGCTTTTTCCACTTTCAGTGGGAGTAAATGTTATTCCTGCTGATGGCATAATTACCCAGAATAGAAGCAGCCACGGAAGAAGTTCAGCTCTGATTCATTTTACAGTATCAGCTGTTTGCCTGCAGTTCTTAGTTTAAAAGGCCAGGAAGGCTTTTCAATGTTTGCAAAATGTACCGCTATGGGGAGGTTAAGGCAAAAAAAAAAAATCAGGATAATTCTGAGGCAATAAAGACTTCTTTCCTTTTGAATTCCTTTTAATGTATTTTCTATTTGTGAAGAAATTGCCTTATATTTTCCAGGCAATACAAAGGGAGGGAAAAAACTTTTTAGCAAGTGGTTCTACCCCTACACACTATTTTTAAATCATATGTGCTTGTGTACAAGGTAGGATAGCTTTATAGAAGGTTCAGGCTTCAGCCACATTTAGGAATTATGATTAATGGCAATTTTTACATGAAACTGTGGTGTTTTTTCTGTTTGTTGCTATAATGTAGGATTGGGGGGGGGGGGGGGGGAAGCCAATAGTGTTTAAATCAGGGTGAAGAATGATGGACAAATGTTATCAAGGCTTCTTATTATGGTATCCCATGGATGTGCCTCTACTACACCAGCACAGCACTTTCCTCAGTACTGGTGCCACCACTATTCCTGTTCCAACATCCTGCTGTCAGCTTTTATACAGGCCAGCATGGAGAACAAGACTATGGCTGCATCTTCTCATCTCCTCTGGCCTCAGGGCAGATCAAACCCTGCCTTGTCACCCACATCACTGTGAGTATTCCTGCATAAAACTGCTGGAATGCTACTGCAGGGACATCAGAGCTTGTATGTGAAGAACAGAGCCAAAGGCTGAATGAAGGCAGCCTTTGATTCCATTTAGAATAAAAGCTAAGTTAAAATCAATCTGTAAATAAAGATTCCTATTTTCTGAAATATAATACTTAACCGCTGTTCCAAGATATAATATATATATATTGCTCTCAACATATAATGTTGAGAGGCTTGTTCCTGAATCCTTCTCACAGCTCTCCCTCTGGATGCCTGGGCAGAAAACACCCAGGAGGGAAATTTTTAAGACATTGTAAGATGATGTTCTTGGAAAACAGAACACAATATATTGCCAGGAGCTGGAAAATATTGAAAATATCGTTAACTTTGGTGATTATTTTACCTGAATCTTAGTCCAGGTGAAACGGTAACCACAGTTACAAGGCCTTTTGAAGAAATGGATTGTAGCCCAAGCTGATACCCACACACACTCCTCGAGGTGCAGCCCATGCCTGCTGAGAAACACTTAGGAAATTGCCAGGAGTATTTCACTGAAGCCAAAGGGCATTTCTGAGAGGCACTTTTACACACACAGGTATAGATGTACACATCTCTCTGTGTGTTTGTGTGTGAACTGATGATGGTATCAATGTTGCTCTCACGAATCTACATTGAAGTCACAGTTATAATTATAGCAAATCCTATTGAATCACTTTTTAGATGTTAAAGTAGTTAATAAGTACTGCTAAATCCTTCTGCACCCTTACCTTTTGTGTCCATATCCTTTGCACCTTACCTTTTGCTTCCCCAGCCTCCATGCAAATCATTCTAAATTGATTCTAACCCAATTTTCCTATGTATGATTCATCTATGAACTAAGTACTAGAGTGAGTCTTGCCACTGAACTCTGCTAAGTCACACTTTCACAAATTTATACTGATACCTGCTTTTTGCCACTACCTGTGACAGTGATTCTTTAAGGAGCCCAAGCCACTTAGGGATGGGAATGGATGTGGGGAACACTGAAACCAAGCAAGACCTCCAAGGGAGAGAACAACAATCCAAGGTCAATGGGCGAAGACAAGTTTCCAGTTGCCAAGTAGTAACTGAGAACAAAGAAGGACATTGGAAAATATTAATTGTTCACCTCCACCACAGCAATCTGCAACGTGCAGCACAACTCCTTTGCTTTTCCTCTCCCCCCTCCCTGTGTTCCTGTGCATTGTGACAGGCTGGCTGTGCACTGACAGAACACCTGGTTGCAAAGGGAATGGCTTCCAAATTCAAAGCTTGTCACAAACATCAGCTGTGGCCTGTGCACATTTGATTTCATTCTGTCAAAACCTTGGGCTGATGTGTGTTACCTGCTGCATCACATCGCTTACATGAAAGCTGTCACTGATTTTCTACCTTCTCTAATGCTGCTCTAATTATATTCTATTTAGGAAGATGCAGCTAACAAACACAAAACAATCATGGATGAATTAATTTCATCAGATTCAGCTACCAGGAAAATAGCATTTATTTTTAACCAGCTTCAGATAGGAATTCTGAATTTCTAGGGTAAAACGCTGCCTTTTTTTTTTTTTCTGAAGGCATTCACACAGAGAGCATTTTAATTTTCCACACTATAGCTATGTTGACCTTCCAGACCTTGCAAAGTAAAGTATTTATGATCCCAGAGGTTTTTTTATTGTATTGTTTCAATATTTTTGTAACATTTGTATTTCTTGCCGATGTTTTTGGCATTAAAAATCACTCAAGCTGTGCTGAAGTATAATGATATTCACTGAACCATAGTATGGAAGGATAATTCAGTTCAGGGAGGTTATTCTAGCTCATCATATACACAAAGGCTCGAAAGAAAATGCAGAGGATTCTCACTTCTTGACATGTGCACTATTCAATCTCTCTTTAAAAAAAATAATATGACACAGAGAAGACTTCACTTACATATTGAAATGTGCAGCTTTGTGTCTGCAGAGCCAGGCAGGCAAAACAGGTATCCAAAATGCACACAGACAAACACCTTTTATGGTCTTCCCATAAGCACACTGTCTTTTAGATTCAATTGATCATGGAAAACTCAAGTCTGTTCAAGCCTCCTTTTTCTTCTCTTCCAGTACCAGAGCCTGTCACCCATTAACTCACTGCATTTCAAAATATTATAAGCAAGTCACACAGTGTCACTGTGTTAGTTTTTCTACAGGCTATGCTGTGCTTTACATTTATCCCCATCTTCTCTTTTTTGATTCTTATTATCCCTTCCCTCTCTTTTTCTTGTCTTGTCCTTCCTTTGTCTTATCTCTTGTCTTTAGTGGCAGAGGAGACAATCATGAAGGAAGGTAGTTCTGCACTTATCTCGACCATTTTGATGCTTGTGTACTGGCATAACTTTACAAACTTCATCCACACAGTCTCCCCTGACTCCCCTGAAGCTGACCATTTCACAAACTCCAAGGGAATCAGTGTCAGAAAATTAGACATAGACCTGTGTTTTTTTCAGGTTGGAAAGCCAGTTCCACCTTAAATACCCACAGTTGGAGCTGCTCAAATGTATTTTAATTTAATACAAGCTTTCCAGTCTTCTGATAATCTCTGAAATAAGACTATATGAATGCAGAATCTCTTCTGTCTTGGCATCAACTCCTATGCCACCAGTTTGTAGTTTACAGTGGTATGAGGTACAAACTGGACTCTTTCTAGCAGTGTCCATATTGACCAACACCTGGTCCACAGCAGCATTCTCTGGATTTCTCAACAGTGCTCTGATGTGAAGCCCATTCTGACCAGTCTAGAATATTTAAGAAGGCAATAAAGTAACCCATAAAGGCAACAACAGAGTATAATGAGTTCATATGACTTATTGCTCTGATGTATAACAGGAAAAACAGATAGTGAAACTTAGCTGAATATGAGTCCTAAATTCTGTCACTCTATTTTATACAGGATGCTTTCTATAGAATTTCTCTATAAGAGCCAAGGTTCAGAGAGCAAACCTTCACTGCCTCCCATGCACATCATGCCTAAAATAAAAGAGTTCAGAAACGAGAGTTAAGGAATATTTTAGACCCTTGTGTTATTCATTACACTTCATAATGTTAATATGGTCTATTTCTGAAATATGAACTGATATATAAGGGTAGGCTCAGCCACCCAGTGGGTGCAAGAAGTCAGATAGAGCACTTCAACAGTAAGTCATTAAAAATGGACTCAGCCCTAAAATAGATCTATATTTTTATGGGTTTGTGTGAGACATTTAATTAAGTTCTCATCACAATTCAAAAATTTTAATGAAAAATATAATCATAATGCTGGATTCCCAAACTCTTCAAGGAAAGCTGATATATTTATGAATAAGAATCCTTCATAGCAAGCAGTAGAAATACTATATGCCTGAGTTTTTTATTTCTTTTTCCTATCCCAGTCAAGTGTGATTCTCTCACACACTGTGATTGCAAAAGTAGTTAATACATTACAGATAATTTCCATTTCACCTCATGAGATTTTTATGGATATGTTGTAATAATTACAGAGTCCTATAAAATGTGCAAAATTAGCATTGCTATTCAGCTACTAGTCTGAAAGAAGCTTTGAGACCAGATACAGGAAGTTAATAGGGTACAAATATGTTTCCTTTTCTGTCTTTTTCTTTAAGCCTGGGGATGCAGTTCTTATTGTAACTTCTCTAAATTTCTACAGCTCCACCATTCCTGAAATGAATGGTCTCTGTTTTGAGTCTCCACATTCCTTTTGAATCAAACTGAGACTTTCACAGCCCAGCTTTAACTTTGGCAACTTCATATTCCCTGATTCTCTTCCATAGTCAACAGAGGAAGATGATGAAGTGGCCTCAAGTTGCACCAGGAGAGGTTTAGACTGGATTAGGAAACAGGGGTTGTCGGGCATTGGAACAGGCTACCCAGGGAAGTGCTGGAGTCCCCATCCCTGAAAGTATTTAAGATGTGTAGGGGAACTCAGGGACATGTTTTAGTGGTGGACTCAGCAGTGCTGGGTTAACAGTTGGACTTGACCATCTTAAAGGTCTTTCCAAAGCTAAAAGATTCTGCAACTCTATGATTGATGTTCTCTGAACACCTCCATGAAGGAAACTCTGCTGACTGTAACCAGAACACAAGGAAATTAGCTTATGGAGGAAAATGTGCACCTCACATGTCATTTTCTTGAGGTTTCAAATCATTCAGATGATTTGAAGTACTTTGTTCATCTGTCCTCTTTCTCTCATTCACCAATAACTGCTTTGCATTTGTACTTAAAACCAAAATGCCTATATAATGTCACTAACCTCCCATACAGGCAGCCTGTTACCTGTTTCTGGGGTCTGAGAGCCTTTTGTGCAAACATGCTCTTCTTTCAGTAAGGTTTTCATAACCTAATAGCACCACTGCTTCCCAATTACCATTTGCTTTTTGGGAAAGTGTTAGTGGGAAAAAAAAAAAAAATCACCATTTCAAGGAGTCAAGTGAATATACAACCTTACTGAAATTTTTGTAGGTACTGTTTTAATTCAGAGTCAGAAAAGGACTAACGATCTCATATTTTATAAGGTTTAATCTGAATATTTGCTCCTTGTATTTCTGTGCTGGGAGATATTTATATTATCTATTCAGCACAATACCAACCATCAGGCTGACTGTTCCCTGCAGCTCTGCTGACTCAAAATAATGACTTGTAGGAGAGCTCTAATGACAGAACAAGGGGCAATTACAGACACAGCACGAGCCTTGGAATAAGTGTGTGATGTATTCTGTGCAGTTGATTGACCCCATGTTCAAGTTCATTCGGGCTCTGCTGCTGTAGATCTGGCCTATGCCTGAAGGTATATGGCTTGTTAATCTCAATATAAGGAGACAGAACAGATTAGGTCCTATCAGATCACTCAGACAAAAGTAAAACAGCTCCAGTGCCAGGATGATAAGTGATAGCAAGAATATGTGACTCTGAAAGCAAATATTCCTTTGCCTACAGACAGTAAGATCTGAAGCTCTAAGAACAAATTATTCAGCCACTTTAAATGTTGGACTCCATATATGAAAAAAGAGGATGCCACTTCTGCCCTTAGGTATTGGAAAAGAACATCAGGAATTTTAAACTGATCTATGGAGCAGGGGCAAAACCAATCAGACCGTGTCCCTTCATGTTCTTATCTCTCTGAAATACAATCCCGCTGCAGCTGCTCAAAACAGAAGAGCTTTTCTGATAATTTCTCTTAATCCCAAAGCCAATAATTGCTACTAAACAACAGAGAAGAGGAAACTGCAGGTGGTTTCTCACATCAATATTAGTATTTATCATCAAATCAACTGCAGTTATCCAATGTTAATGTGAAGAAAAAAAAACATCGAACCAAACCAAGGGGAAAATGTTTCTGAATCACTTTCCACAGAAACAAGATTTTGAACTGGTTCAAAACTAGTGTTCCTCTTCGTGGAGCCTGTTTACAAGCAGTCCCACTCATGTGTCTTTGAAAATGACTGTTAATATGGATATTAACATTTAATATAAAACTAGTAAAAGGATAGGAGCAATTTTTTTACAAGTGTGTACACGAGGAAGGAGACACAACCTGGGCTGTGCAAACACAAAAATGTTTCTAAAACTTTTGTCCCCAAAGTATCCCCTCTGATATATATACTTATGCTAATTTGTGCCGAAAGGTGGTTTTTTAAAAAAAAATAAATCTGTCGTTGAAAATTTGTTAAAAGCTAGCACATCATATCTACCCATTTTATGATCTCTTTATAACGCCAGAATTGTGTGAAATGGTCTCATAAATCAGAATGCAGAATAGAGCAAAATCAAATCCTAAAGAGAAAGAGCCAGGTCTTTAAAACAAAATAAAAATAAAAATCATACTTACGAACACAGACTTGTGTGCAAGATACAGATTGGGTTTCTCTAAATAATAGTGATGTTTGACTGGTTTAGAATTATTTGCCCACTGTGCCAGCTACCAAAGTACCTAAATGGTTATGTATGTGACAGACACAACAGAGAACTTGCAGCAATACAAATGCTAAACTTGTTTGTAGAAACCTTCCGTGAATACACAACCTTCCCAGGCAATGTATCTCTATGACTTATAATTTTTATATTTAATATTTATGTGGTTGAACATAGAAATCAAATTACTATTGGCCATGCTAAATGCCTCTTGCAAATCTGGGTTTGGCTTTTTTTTTTTTGGTCAGGAGAGCTTTGCTTTGATCAAGTCATACTTGTCATTTCTACTGCTAATAAGTGTGGTTAAAACCCCCTGCATCTCAATCCAGTGGATCTGTCACCACCAGAACAGGCCCTCACAACCCAAATATTTAAACAGAGCAGCAATAAACCTAAGCAGAAACAAGATGAGCACAACGGTGAAACAAAATACTCATAACATGTTCATAACAAGTAGAATACACCAGCCATTTGAAGATGAATATGACTTTTCTGTTTTAATGCTCAGAAAAGAGTTTATGACCTGGCACTTGGAAGTTATCAAGAAAACAGAACATCTGCCAGGAGGAACTGCAAAGGTTAGGGCTGGGTAACAGGAAAGTCTTCTCTGGGGAAGATATGGTTAACAAAATTCATGACTGCAGAACCCTCCCCCTAGGAAGCACCAGTGAAGGTGGGAGGGGTTAAGAACAGGTCACAGATAGAAAGGCCAAGATACCTCTCTCCTTAAGGTTTTGACTTACAGCACAATTTCTTACATGAACTAAAGCAGTAAAAGAAATGTGGGGTATTTGGCTTTGTCCTTTATATCTTGTAGTATAAGTATTCCCAGGCATTGTGCTCTGTTATTTAAAAGGGCATTTACACCTGATGAAAAGCAGCAGCATTAGGAAGAAAAATCTTCAATATTTATTTAAACAGCAGATAACAAAGCCTCCCTTAAATCTTTCCCAAAATTCACACCAGCTGTTCAAGGTGGTTATTTAAAGGATCTGTGTTGCAATATAGAATAAATTATCTGGACAAGGCTGTTAGATACAGTAGCCACTGATTAACTTGATTCTGAAACCTGTACTATTAAGTATTTTTATTATCTGACTTGACATTTTATGAATCAAAAGAACTAGAAATAATATATTGCTGCTGGATAAGCTAATGAACATTAAGAGCTGTGCTAACTCAAGCCAAATGCAAATCAATAACTTAGATCTCAAGTGTCACACCTTCCATTTAAGGATAGAACTCAAATCAACATTTTAGCACAGCAGATTTACTACAAATAAACTACTTAAAAATAATCTTGAGGTTACACCAAAATAAAAAAAATAAAAGTACAGATAAGGGAAATAACAACAGGTTAAAAGTTTTCTGTGCCTGACAACAGGCCTCTACAGCAATGCATGGCCAAGAGTCTGCTCTAGTCTTACTGCAAAATGTTCATTGATCTATGGCAACAGAAGCAAGTTATAAAACATCCTAAAAATCCTCTGCTCAAGAGGGGCAATAAATGAAACATTTATTAATTACTAAAGAACACTACCATCTATTAAGAGCTAAGTTTTGTTTAATAAATTCTCTTACTTATGTTTTTTCTTAGTAGCAGGATGAATTTACTGACTTGCATGATATCAATGACACAGAGAAACTGTACAACTGCTGCAGTGCTGGACAAGATTTCTTCTTATCCATATCAGAGAATGTCAGCGAGGCTCTTTTTCTGATCAGAAAGGTCAATAGCTGATTACAATCTGAGTTGGAAACAAAATACTTTAATGACATATCCTGAAGACATTAAATCTTCTCTGCCTCTGATGAGCTACTTCCTTCATCTTATGCACTGGGATGTGTTACCCAAAATGAAATTTCTTCCCAGCTAATGAAGGGGGAAGATCATGAGATGTCTGACTTATTCAGCAAGAGATCACACCAATACTGACTGACAACTAAGTGAGGCAATGTCATCTGTTCTGCTTTGCTAAAAGAAGTCTGACCTGGGTCAATCTCATCTTTTTATTTACAAGACTAATAGATTTATTTTTTTTTAAGTAGCTCTTCCTTGAAAAGTTAGAGACAGAATAAAATATAAAAAGAGCATAAAGGCATCTGTTGCTTTTTAGGTAACAGTAAACTCTCTCACAGCCTGGTTGCAACATAGATTATCCAGAATTGCTTCAAATGACCAAATCTCTTCTTTTTGTACAGCTTTTTCCCCAAAAATAAATGGGAAGCTACAGTTGTGTCCATTCTCTGCTGAAATATCCGTGTACATTTCAAAGGGTAAGGAACAAAGAACTTTCCATTGTTATTTTTATACCTATTGACTCCACTAAACGCTTATCAACACACCAGGGGATGTGATGGAAAGGAATAAACGCTGCCAAACTGCTCAGAAACGCAAACCACATTTTGGGACACTCCTCTGTGGAGCCAATACATTCAAAGAAGTGAAGACAAAATAAAGGAATCTAAAACCAAACTGGGAAAATGCAGCATCACATCATACGGCTTACACTGGAATCTCCAGCAGAGCTGAAGCTTGGAATAACTTTTTCCCCAATAGTTCAATAATTTATTCAAATAATTTTTCAAATGATGCTCAACAGTCACAAACAGTGGACTGAAGCATTTTGCACCAGCTCAGAACAGAAGCTCCAGTTGCTCTTTAGTTGCTGACCGGGGCAATGCGAGACAGCAATGACTACTCTGAGGCTGAAAATGGAAACAAGTAAAAGGCAGATGTTTCATCTTGTAACACTTGCACATGAATCAGGAAGGTATAAAGAGAGAAGACTCCAAAACATCCCACATTCTTTCTGCTCAGTGTCAGACACAGCAGCATGAACAGGGGTTCCTCTGGTTCTCAAACGCTAATGTCGTCTCTGGGAAGAAATCTGTCAGGGGAGGAAAACCCAGAAAACCCAGAAAACCCCAGAACCAGCTCCCAGCCACCTCTGCTGCACCTCCCTGGCCCTGCAGAAGGATTTCAGGCAGCCATGGCACCCTGCCACCACTGCCACGGGAGCAACAAGGATGTCCCCCTCCCTTTTAACAATTAAATGGCCCAAAGGAAAGGCAAAGAACAGCTACATCTTCTCATCCCAGTTTTTCTCCACAAGCTTTTGCTCTAACAGCTTCAACAAGATAACAATAAAATCACTTTTGAGACTGTTTGGAGAAGATTAATATGCTCACTGATCATTTTATGCAACTAATTAGTCACAATTGCTACTAGGAGGGGAGAAGGAAAAAGATACAGAAAGCAGACTAAAGAAAGAAACCATAACAAATTCCATAAAGTCCATGCAAGTGTCAAAAGCTTGTCAATCTTATAATTGCCTATGTAAATATTCCAATTTTATTTCTAGTGGCTTAACGACTTCCATTTAAATAGGAAATAGCTGAATATATAATAATTGTTTGTTCATTTTACAAGCACTACAGTTCATTAAAATAAAACCCATCCTCGGCTGGATATCCAGTACTTAACAGTGATTTTATAGCACATGTAGATGTTGATAAATTAAGTTGACAAGAACTGACTGAGGATATATTCCAAAGTCAATTAGAATCTTAGCTTCTTCCTTTAATTGTGACAGTGGTAACTAGGAATAAATATACTACAAGTGTAAGATGGAGGAAGTATTATATTTTCAAGTGTTGCTTAAATATGTAAGAATAACCCAAATGGTATTTTCAGACGTTTAGCTTAGGCAACTTGCTCCTGCAGGAATCAGGAATATAACACAGTTTTATACAATCAGCAGGTCCAGTAAATTCTTTTCAGTTCCTTCAGCAAATGAATTCTTTCGCCAAATGTTAGTGGGGGAGGAAAAACCAAACAAAAAGCATTCAAATATAAAACATTAGCTAAGTTAAATAAGCAGAAGTGGCAACATTACCAATATCAGTGTGGCCAAGACACATTTGAACACAGATTTAAATGACTGCAGCTTGAAACTGAAAGAGGGGAACAAACTGACTACTCGTCATTCAGCCCAATTAAGTTTCTTCATAGAAGCAGGTACTAAAGAGGGATCTCTGCCCAAACAAGCAGAACATACTGAAGCTCACAGAGCACTCGTCCCCTTAACAGCACTTCTGTGAAACTAAACAGGCAGAGAAAAGCAACAACAAAGCAGACAAGCCAGATGAAAGCAGGAGCAAAAAGATGTCCCTGAATAAAACAAACAACTGGAAAGGGCTAAAAAGGTCCTGAAGAGAGACAGAGAATCTTCAACCCTGCCATGGAATCATATGTTGGGTTACATCTTTTTGCATTTCTTGCAAACGAGATGGATGTCATGGTCAGAGGATTCAGTAGGTATTTTCTCCTTCTACGCTAAAGGCCCTACAGGAACCCCAGCTCCAGACACTTACTCTGATCAAAGAGTAATGACTATTTAAACAGAAAAATTATAGAATATGTGGACTGCTTTATTAAGTAGAGGCAAGTTATAAATTAACATGATCTGTGACTGTGGAAAGGCCTATAAATTTAATATCTTCCTCAGTTGTCTGTATGGCAATTGAATTCCTTTCCTCTTGCCCACCACCTTCAGTACTTCAATCTGTTTCCCTTTAGCTAGAACATTCACATCCCCCAGGGAAAAGTGGATGGCTCTCCATGTCACAATCCTGCTCCTTTTCCTCAAAGCCCCAGAGAGTGATGGTGCAAACACCCAGTTCCACATGTACTTGCTCCTTCCCGTGGTCTGCAGCATCAGGCATGGACAAAAGTTGATAGAAAGCAAATGCTGCCACATCAGCACCTCAAAGAAGTGCTTGAAGTTAAGAGTTCTGGTAGTGGGGAGGAGATTCCTAAGGATCTGAGCTTTGGTCAAGTAGGCAGAACCCCCTTCTGCCCTCTGCATTCAGCACTGTGGCCTCAGTTTCTGCATGCAACAGAGGCCAGTACTTCAGTGTTTAAAATACAACCTTTCACACCACCTTCTTTTTCTAAAAATAAAGCATTTGGCTTACTGTAAGATATCCACAAGTTATCAATTGGCTTGGTTCATAGGCATAGTAGTAAATAATTCAGAAAGGAACTTGTTTTTTGTAGCAAACAAAAGAGCAGTTCAGCCTAGACCTGTTTCTATCAAAAAAAGAAAAATCACATAAAATAAACCCACAAAACAAAACAAAAAACCCACACACACAAGCAGGTAGGCTACAGTCTCGTCAAGACACAAATCTGATGTCTATCTGAAACTTCTGATTAACCTATACAGTAACAGGATCGTAATATTGGTGGAACATGGTGATCAGATTTCAGATTAGGTACCAGCAGAATAAATCTGAGCACAAAGTGTGACAGTCACAACATTTTAAAAGTTTTTGACACGCTCATTACTCCGCCAGAGGTCTGACACAGCACTGACACACTGTCATGGCCTGCTAAGCAGAAGATGGGGAGGGCGGGGGGCTTGCAGGAGGTCTTGTCTTTTTCTCCCAGAAAGGAACTGGCAGAAAGAGGAGGTTTTTCATGAAACACAGGTTTCTGTAAAACAGTACATTTGTTCAAAACTGGAGGGATGCATGGGTTCAGATCCCCTCAGGGAAACCGTCATTACAGAGGTGGGATATACACTGACATCTAAAAATAACACAGCTTTGGTGCCAGACGCAGCCCCTCTTTCTGAAGTCTGCCCCTGGTCTGACTTCAAGAGAAAACATTTAGATCCTCAAAGACTTCTCTCCTGAGCTAAAGAAAATCTCCATTATCATTTGGCAGCAAGAGATATGACATCCTCTCTGCATGGTCCTGCTGCTAGAGGGCACGAACATCAGACCTGTGAGCAGAACACACATATCTAGAAAAGCAGTAACAAAAAGCACACCAAGGGGAGAAGCTGTATTTTTACCAAATCTCCCATGACCTATTTTGATATACCAATGGAAATTTTTATTTCAAAGCTAGGGGGGGAAATGCCAACCCTATCTCAATTAAAACATCACTCTAGTTTCCCTGCAAGGTAGCCAACCTCATTTGTTGTTTCAAAGGATGACTGGATGAGCACTAAAAGGCAGAAGGTATTATCAGGGCAATGACCTCTCTGATGCTTTATAGATTCACAACAAAGCAGCTTTATTGATATGATTTTAAAGAGCTCTCAGAGGCACAAAATGCAGTTGCTATAGGAATAAATAGCAGACATCCCTTGGAGAACAACAGATGGCAGCCAAGGTGACTTATCTCCCAAACAGGTAAGCACTCACTTTCACTTATTTGTAAATAGCCATCATTTATCCTGGTTTGTTCAGCAGGTCCCAGTGGTGTCACCTGCATCAGTGACTGAAAGAAACGGATGGCAAAAATTAAATGCAAAAGTGCAAGTTTAACTTCTTTTGCCCCTCAGCACATCTGAGACCTGATGTGCTACAGAAAGAAACCTGGGAAAATAAAAAGTAATGGTACTCTTGGTAAAAATTACGCATTCCGGTAGATTCTGAATACAGCATAGGGGAATCCTAATGCCCTTTCTTTCCTGTTGAGATTCCAGTACAAAAAGAAGTTACCTCACTAGAACATCTGGGTAAAAACAAGTTTTGTAACTAGCCTGGATATCAAGAATGAGCATTAACTGCTAGTGGAGATGCACAGCTGCAAGTCGCTTATTAAAATGCTTCATCATTCATTAAGTCCCAGTGGCAGAATCTGAAGAGCTGGAAGACCTTCCAGGCTGTTCTTTGAAAGTGTTTCACAATCAGCATTAGAGGCAACTCAATTAAAAAGAAATCATGTCTCAGCGACCACAAAAAAACCCAAAACCACAAAACCACCCTGTCAGGTACGTCCCAGGCTGATCATCAGGTAGGTCTGCAGGATGGTTTGGTCTGTAGAAGCAGAAAGGTGTCCACATTAGCACTGCACTTTGGATCAGCAGTGCCCTTTGGAAGCAAACCCTTCAGCTGAGCACACCTGGGTTGGTGTGACACTTGGTCCTGCAGCACTGTCAAGGGATTTCCCTTTCTCACGGTGCTGAAGGGAAGTTGCTCATTGACAGCAAACCAAGCACACTGAGCTGCTAGAGGCCATTTAGTCCATACAACCAGAATAAAGGTAGCTTCAAATAAGCTCCTCCCCACTCCTGCCAGGTCCTCACTGTTGTGCCTACTTGCACCATACTGAGACTAACAGATTTATTTCTAAAGGCAGAGGCTCAGCACTGAAGGATCCCATGTTATGCTACTAAACTGCATCATCATTTTCACACAACTCCACATTCCTTCTGCTACAGAGACAGCATCCCTCCTCTTCCTCAGCCTGGGTGACACCCTGTTCCAACCCAGACACCTGTATTTTGCTTCTAGGGTATTTCTAGAAAAGCCTTTCCAAGCTCTCAAATAAGATGCACAACTCCTCAGATATTCAGGACCTCACAGAATTTGTAATCTTTAAAACTGATGAATAACTACATTTTTGGCAAACAGTGTTATTTCATGTTAGAGCAAAATATTGCTTTTCTTATAAGTGAAGAATAAACTGGTGATCAGATTACAGTGCCTAGTTTTTCTGTTGTCACACCTTCAGTCCTGACAATTCATAACAAAACATTACCTCACATAAGATCTCACTTCCTAAAAGCCTTGAACAAATCAAGGAAAGAAAGGAAGAGACTTCGGACTATATTGCTCAAGTTTGCAAACCAAAATAATTCATTTTGCTGCAGTTACAAATGACTGCCCAATGAAGAGAGGGATGGGTAGCGTTGAGGACTTGCTGTGAAGTAACACAAGACATTCTTCAATAGGTGAATATTGCCCTCACAATAATGCCCCAATCAGCAGATTTAAAGATAAATTAAAGATTTAAAACAAGTGTCATCCAGCCATCAGCAGTGCCACCGCACTGCTAAGACATTCCAAATTTAGGCCTCTCTTCTCTCTGTTTTTGTACAATTTCTGAACAGGGAAGCATTAAGAAAGTGGCTATGAACAAAAGAATGTCAGAAGAGATTTGCTTTTCCTTAAGAAATTGTTAAAGAGAGCTGAAAAATGCTCATAGTTTACCAATATGAAGATACATTTTGGTGATAAGTTTCCATACTGCATATAACATCTCCTCCCCCCTCCCCACATGTTTTTCATGAAATATTAGCATTCAAATTCATCTGTCAAAATGATTGTTGATGTAGTATAGAAGGGCTACATTATCATCTGCTCTGCAGTTTGCCTCAGAGCAATCTTGATTCAGATATTTACATAACCAAAGATTATGACATATTTTCCAGCCCTTTTGATGTGTCTGTCAGCAAGATGTCAGTGGAATCAGATTAATTCCAGCTAGATTCTTTCCTGATACCCAAGAATAGCTGTGAGGCATGAAGCAGTCATTTTGCCAAGGAGAAAGTTTGTTTTCGAAAAAAGACCCCTGACAAATCATTTGAAGCAGAAAACACATATACACAAGAGTGAAAAATGTGTGCTTTATTATCCTTGAGGCCCAGGATGTAGTGAATTTGAAGGCAAGCATGACCATTGGTGGAAGTACCTTTAAGGATAGTTTAAAAGTACTAAAATATCTCCCATGTCTTATATAAAATATCTGATATCAAAGATCTTATTTTTTTTATTGCTAGCCCTTGTAACATAGTGATAGATGTGAACTGGAGAAAACTGTATAGGCTAAAGGACACAGAATTGGCCTCCACTCAGACAAATCTTCCAAAGCACAACTATTTCCACATAGTGTTGGGACTTGTCAAGGTTCACAGGTTACAAAACTTACCCCACAAAACCTTACATCCACTTTGCTTAACACTCTCCTTCCTCCACAGTAAGAGGAATGGAACAGACTTTGTTGTCATTGATGAAAATTATCCTCTAACTTTTCACGACTCAGGTGACAAAATGGGCAAAGACACTTGTTCTTAGTCAACATTAAGGCTGCTTTATGATATTTATGCTATTGTTAAGGAAGTGAAACTAGATAACACAGAATAAAATTTTCATAAAGGTCAATTACCTAAGGACAGAATTATGTAGATGTAGATGCATTCTCTACTACATATGTAGATGTAGAATAATTCTCTACTAAGACCTTACAGCACAAAATATAAAGAATATTTACAGAGAATATGTTTATGAACTGATGCTGAAGGAAAGATTATTGAGCAAATAATAGAAAAGGGCCCAAAACATATTAAAGGACAGAATAGAAATGAAAGAAATGAGTAAAAGAAGGATTGAGAGCTTAGACTTTAGCAGGAGGAAATAAGAATAATCAAAGACAACACACCAGATGAACAAAGGGCTAGATGCAAATCCCAAATTAAGGCTGTAGAAGAGACCAAATGAAGCATCAGATAACTCATGAGAATTTCTCCAAGCCTTTCATTCACCTCCTCCTGCAGATGGAGGAGTAAATGGGGTGCTCCTTACAATCAAAGGGAAATCACAGAGTAGAGGTGGAAGTGAATTTGACTTAGAAACATTTTCATAGTTGAGCTTTACAGTCCCAAATATTTCAGATTTTCCAGATTGTTCTGCAAAACTTTAAATTCTTCCAGAAGAACCTGTGTCCTGTTTGTGTAACATCTCTCATCCTCAGGAACAGGTTACATAGTGATACAGGACATGGGGTGACCTTATTTGCTTGTCCATTTATAAATGTATCGCTCCAGAGAAAACATTCTTAGTCTACCAGGGCCCGAGTTAAATATCATCTCAACCATTCTTGCCCTCAGAAGACAGTAACTACTGTCATTTCCAATCATCTGATCTTTCAATTGTCAGGTTTAAATCCTCCTCCATAATTTTAAAGCTTTTTTCTCCAGTGTACCAACACCTGACATTATATGATGCTCACAGATGAAAGACAAAGGTATGTGACTGATATTACATGCTGTCAGTCAGCTGGGGCTGGATGGATGCCAACTGGTCAAATTCTCCAAAATCTTTGAACAGATGCTGTGGATATTCCAGTTATTACTTCAATTTCACACTCTTCCTATCTCTGCTGACAGCTGGTTTTGACAGTCTGCTCTCTTCTTCTCTGCTCTCATGTCAACCTCAGACACATAATAGGTGGATTAGAGCTTAAACAATAGTGATTAGACCAGGCAGAGGAGGAAGCATGGTGGCAATAAAAATTAAGATGCTTCAGTAAACCTTCAAACTCTGGCCACTTCAGCTGAAAGCAACTTTACAGAAACTGATCCAGCAAGACAAAAATTACTCCGAGTAGAAGAGTAAGAATTTTATCAAGGCCTGGGGCATCTTGTTGCTTTTGTGGGGTTTTTAAATCACATTAATTTTCATGAAAGGGCTTCACTGAACAATTCTATCTTCACAGTCTCCAGATTTAGATGGGTTGACAGGTTACAGTACATCACCTTATCCTTGGCAGTTCGCTATGAAAAGGTCCTACACCCTGCAAGTCATTGGCTACAATTTAACCCTCATTAAAATAATGAAGCCCCTTGGCTTTGTAAATCATTGTAACATAGGTAATATCAAATAAATAATCAGAAGGAAGTGTTGTAGATGAGACCCCATCACATGCCAAGGAATACTGTGTGCTGTCAACAGTAGAATCCAGCCCCACATAAACACTGCTCTCCTCCACAGTAGGGCTAGTGATAATATCTGAAATGCATTTTTACCATCTGTTAAATAATTCACACAAACAAGAACTGCAGGAGAATTTTTTTCCAGAAATGCTGGCTGTATATTTAAAAAGGTAACCTCTACAATCCTCACATCCATAATTAGGTTTGTGGGTAGACTGAAGAAAAGAATTCCATTTGCAGAAAAGCTCAACAGATGGTATTGTGTATTAAAAGTAGAAGCATGTGAAAACTATTTGAACAAATGGCAGATGTGTCTGTCAACTTTCTCCTGTGCCATTAAATTAAAGATTGGCATTTAGGCTATTTTTCAGAGTATTAGAATTTCACAGAAGTCCTCTGAAGCTTGTGTTGGCCAAGGATCTTTGCAGGCCCAGAGATACAGCAGCCATGGCAGGAAAAGAAAAATAATTTGCGGGATTTGTGTGGCATTTAGGTTTTTCTCCTTATTCAGTCCCACTCTCAGCTTCTTTCCAGAGGCCTCTCTAAGTTTACAGGAGATATTGCACTTAGTTGAACTTTAGACAACACTGAATTGCTGTCCATTAAAGATAATTATATTAATCTGTTTAATCTGGGACCACTAAAAAAAGTTAATGTCT
Source organism: Chiroxiphia lanceolata (assembly GCF_009829145.1). Classification (NCBI taxonomy): domain Eukaryota; kingdom Metazoa; phylum Chordata; class Aves; order Passeriformes; family Pipridae; genus Chiroxiphia; species Chiroxiphia lanceolata. The sequence continues at coordinate 6,810,512 of NC_045651.1, forward strand.
GAACACATTAATTTCATGTGCATAGACTTTCTAACAAGTGCCTATACCTGCTACTAGTGAAGGAGAGCAGGAGGCTTCCCATTCAAAGTTAGAGGTGCCTATTCACTGAATCAGTAAGAATAAAAAAATTTGTTCAGTTACAAGACAAAAATGCTGCTTAAGAAATACACATAAGGAAAGGAGCAATCTGTTTTACTTTGAAGAGCTTAGATCATTTTATTTTTAGGAATACCTTTGAAAGAGTCAAATCCTCTCTAAGCAGCAATTGCCCAAAGCAATAAAACACATCAATATTTTCATGATAAAAAAATCCACAGTTAGCTGTTATGGAAGTTAATTCTTAACTTAGGCTTATCTTAGGCTTTCGTTTACCCAGGACTCAGGAGCTATCTTCCCCAGGGAAGAACAGAGAGCCTGCTAGCTAGTTCTGATTAGCAAGGAATCAAAGCCTGTCTCACACTAACACTTCGGGAGCCGCCTGGTCCCAGTTCTGTCTGACCTGCAATCCAGGCTCCAGTTCTACCCTGTGCCACTGATTGTGAGAACTCTAAGAGTCACTTTCATTCTGGTGAATTCTCTAAGAGAAACCTTGCCTAGATCCAAAATAAGAAAGGACCCTCGTAGCCAGCATGTGTTAGAAATGCTCTGTCTGTGCATCCTGGTTTTAACAGTGGGGGAAGTCTGTTGATCCAAATTCAGCACACGGGGGAAGAGCCTGTCTGACACTCGGGAGGCAGAACATGCCACCATCACACCAGCTGCTTAAACCCCAGTAATCCCATCACACACATCAGGCTGTGCAAGAGCATCCTGAGCAGTCCTGTCCTCTCTATCCACCTTTCATTCCCCAGCTGTGCAGCTGCCAAGGCACAGAGGGACAGCCAGGGATACCCAGCAGCAGGAGGCACGCACAGAGCCTGCTGCCCAGGGCTCCTGCTGCAGCACAGAGCCACCCGGGCCCAAAGGAGAGGCTGCTCCCCTCCCAGGGCACCAGTCACAGCTCCACAAATCTAAAGGACAGGCAGCTGTCCATGGAACACAATGCAGCACCCAGAGAACAAGAAAAACAACACACAACTCTACCCTCTCCACCCTCAGACCTGGTGTGTTTTGGGTATATATATATACAGGTATAATATATATGTGTGTGTGTGTATATATATATATATATATATATAAAATAGGTATAACGACTGCTCTTTGTGTAACCCTCTGCAGAAATAAATCTCTTTATCAAAGCTTAGATCAATGGATTCCCCTACTTCACAAGCAGAATTAATGCAGAGAGCCCCTCTCATTGATACTGTGCTCTGAATCTTCTGAACTATTGGCAGACAGTCGCTGCAAAATTCTCTTCTAGTTTACTGCATCTTTCATGTACTCGTGTTGGAGATTAAAAGCTAATCTTGAATAACTAATTTCTGTAAGACAGTTTTTTTCTCTTCAATTTTGCATACAACTGTTCTTTTCTGCTATCAACTCCAGCTCCTTTAGGGAAAAGTGCTTAAGCCTGTAGCTAAGTGGGCTGTTTTTCTAAAGAGTTAATTCTGTACAGATTCCAGCTTTCTCAGCAGGTTGCAAAGAAAATGGATGCACAAATGTGCCTGTAAATATAGATTAAAACACTGACATCACATCCTTATCTTAAAAGGGAGTGCATTGAGTTTGCAAATTTGCCTGTATTTCATAGACTTTACTATTGAAAGAGAGAAGACTTTTTGTTGGTTTATAGCTTCTTTTAAGTTAGTCACAAAGCAAAAAACAGGTAAATGCACCAACCCAAAGATCATGCCCAGCAAAACTAGTTTGCATTGCCTTAAAAGAGTTTGGATTGTTTACACTAAAGCAATTCTGTAAGTGAACACACAGGACCAATTCACAGCTCTAAATGAAGATTCACAACTAACCAGCCCCACAGGAAGTTCAGAAATACCCTACGGGTACTTTCAGTTCTGTTGTTGGGTTTGGAGGTTTGGTTTTGTTTGTTGTTTTTAAACAGAGCAGACGAAAAGCCAGAAAATACAACTTGCCCAAGTTCTTGCAGCTCCAGCTGGTTCTGCAGCAGCCTTGCTGTGCCCTGAACTGGCACAATAGATGGTACAACACCAACTACTATTAGTGAGGACTTGCAGTGAAAAGTATGGAAAATAAATAATTTCAAGCAGTGTGTTCTCAAAACAATTTTGTTTTGTAATTGACCTTAAAACAAATTGTTTCGTATTGGATGATATCAGGGTTTAAGTTCAAACTATAAAAGAATGAAATAATATTTTCTAAGAGCAAAGGAAGTATTTTCAGGAATGCTTGTGGCATGACTGGAAGATGTTATTAAACCTTGCTGTTTATCTCTGTTTACATTTGGATTTGTGGGGTTTTTTTTTGATGCAATGACTTAACTTGATAGTGTCTGTGGCTAGAAAAAACAAGGGACCATTTTGTTCAAATAACTAGACTGTTCCATCAACACTGTACCCAAAACATAAAAAAAAAAAAAAGGGAAACAAAACCAAAAAAAAAAATAACCAAACCACCCTTATTCTTTTGCCACATAATTCCTAAGAAGCCTGTATTTACAAATTCTGATTCCCAAACTTTGGCTTCACCCAAACTGCACTGCTGAGGAAATATGGACATATTTCATCTTTTCCTATATCTAGTACGTCTTCACCATCACCTACACACCAACAGCAAAAATCTGACCTGAAGCAGGTATAAGACACTAAGTTGCACCAAACTGCAGCAATTCCTAAACAGCAATTATCACACACACCCCCATTTCAACCTAGCCCCTTATTTTCCCTATAATGACTGTGCAGTGAAGGGAAAGACAGAGCATGGCACCTCAGGATATTCCCATAGAAGAGGCACTTCATACCAGTGGACAGTGTTGAACCAGACAGACCCTCTGGAACACCAGAAGACCTGGAGAAGCCACATCAGGGCAAAGCAGAAATGTGATCTTAGGAATGGTTGTCCTCTCTGTCTGCCTCCTTCCCCCCTAAAGATCAACTGTGCTACACTAAGATAGGGAGAATACAGCAGAGACAGAGTTGTTCCTACCCAAAGAATTAAAAAGGCAGCTGAGAATTAAATAACTTTTCCACCAAGTCAAATAATCAGATCAATTCTGTACCGATTGTCATCACTTACAGGTTCATGTTCCATCATCTGCACAGCCCTAAACAGAGCTGAAAGGAATACCAGGAGGAAAGGAGGGACAAAGAGTGAAGTTCCAACACACAGTTCTCTGAGGGAAATCTGCACTGCCACTGCATGGGGTGGGGGGGGAGGGTTGGAGGATTTCTTTGGAAGGAGATTACAGTCCTAATTGCTATCAGTCTCCTGCCTTTCATTTGTGTTAAACTCATTCCAACAAAAGAATCACATAAACAAAAAAAAATCTTGCCTCCTACTGATCAAAATCCCATGCGGGCTGTTCAGATGAAATTTATTTTTTTAAAAGTATTTGTATTCCCCATTTCTAAAGTACGCTGCATTTAGAAAATCAGAGTTAAGAAATCTGGCCTTTAAATGTTGCCCAAGAACAGAGTCCTACTCAACTACTTGCAACATGACTTATCTGTTCAAATGGAACTTAAATCACTCTCACCTTTACACCTGTGCACCATGCCACAGTGATGTACTGCACAGTGACAGTGTTTGGGTTTGATGCTGTTTTTTATACAAAAACCCACATTACACTGGTTATTGATCCAGTGAAAAGCGTGATTGATTTCCTCCTTGGCTTTGCCATTAAAGAGAGAAAGTCCCAGCAAATGGCTCTCTTTGTAAGGTGTCTTAGTACATGAAAATCAGTCCCTACCCCTTAATTGCTGACAGATTGCTAAATTCTAACTACAAGTTATTAGACAAGTGGAATAAATGCATCAGAGAGTTGACATGTATTAGATGCAAACTTAATATACCTTCTGAAAAAGTTTAAACTTCTGTCCAACAGGAAATGTTTCGGGCAACTAAATTCTTGTCTTCCTATTCTTTAATCTCCCGTATTTAATCAGCCCTTGACACAGAGCTTTAAGACCTTCTGCTATGTGACATAATATCAATCAGGCTGTTTAGCTCTTTTCATCTTCTGACACCATTTACCTTTTCAGATTGCCTGCCTGGACACAGACTGAAAACAGAAGCTTGGCATCGAGAAAAATTGTTTGCAGTAAACCAGATTTTACTGATGATGTGAACAGAACTCAGTTCATATCCAAGATCTACCTGACTACTTGAGGAGGTTAAAAAAAGGAAAACAATGAGATACTTCAACAAAAATAAAATTATGCAATTGCATTTTTGCACTATCATTAATGTTCTAGTAAGATCCAAACACCAAAAAATAAATAATTAGGAAGAACAGGCAAAAATTTTTTGTGTAACCTGATTTTCCCCAATATCTGCTTGAAGTGTGAGTAGAATCACTCTATGATTAACAGAAAAAAACTCAAGGAAGTTTCTCTGACCACACCACCTAGTGAATCCTGACATTACATTCTCCATTGTTAAGTGTCTGATTTCATGGGATTTGAGGGCAATTTAAAGTCAGTGCAAGTCCTGTACTTTTACAGTAATTACACCCCAACATTTTCACAGCAAGTAACAAAAGCCACACTTTGAATTACCCTGGAACACAACAATTCCAGCTACCAAAGGAGTCAGTTCTTCCAGTGCTTAAATCAGCAATTAACTCTTGCATTTAATAAATGCTCTTATAGTTATTTATACATCCATACCAAGATGATGAATGTTACTGAATGGTCTTGTGGGGGAAGACATGGTATTACAGGACAGCAAATATTCCCTACCTTGTTGGTTTAGGAGGTTCATGACAAACAGAGGGAAAAAGAAAGGGAAAGCAAGAAATTCAGAAAACCTCCCTTCCATAAGGAATTAGGAAGAAAGCAATGAATATAGAGAGTATATTGACACTACATTGGATCCATTCCAATTCCAAATGTCACATAAGAACTTACTGCTCCTTAGCTCATTTACTTGTCAACAGAAAGGTATCTTAAAGCCACCACAGAACAGCAAACAACCCAAAAGACAGACCAAGTTTCACACAGCTCAAGGTAAGAAAGTGAAGCCTAGAGATGATGTACTTCACAGAACAGGATTATTTTACTCTAGTTTTTCTTGGAGCACACTGTGATATTCAGTCCTTTCAGACAGAAAAATAATGGTGTTGTATGGATATCTTTCAAGTAGCATTTGCTTATATTAATAAAGCCTTCTCAAGACTTACAGACCTGCTTACTGTCTCTCTTCATAAAAGGTGTTATCCTGCCAGGTGGTTAATCCAGACTCCCTCAAGTTTTAATTATCTCTTCACTTAATGAGTACAGTAGCTGATCTAGATTTATTGCAGTAGCTAGAAGCTTATGTGAATAAAATATCAGTTCTGTTTGTGATGTGACAGTTATCTTTGTTTGCAGACTCTTCTAATTACTTCCAGGTCATTAAGCCCATCTCCAGCAGATATTTTACTGTCATTCAAAAAAGTGTTATAATGACACTAAAAAAGTCAGTGAATACAGAAAAAAAAAAAAAAAAGAAAAAAAAACTCAGGAAAGGTCAAAATAAGGCTCAAACCTGTTAATTCAAATCTGGATTACAGACACAAAAATCATGCAGACAACTTGGCACACATCCTATGAGACACGATAGCAATCAATAGGTTACACTGGGCATGTGTCAGGGCAGAATTTCAGCTTATCAGTCACCACATTCACCACATTAAGTCAGTTGTTTTACAGTGAGGTTAAATTATAAGTATAGGTTAAGTTTCTCATTAGTTTAAACTCTGACTTCCCAATATGCAACATGTGGAGGAAAGGATATATAAGCATAAAAATACACATAATATATATCCACATCCATGTGTGTGCCTGTGTCAGAACTGACAGCAAATTAAATTAGCAAAGCTGTCTGTACTTCACCAATGGCAGCACTGGACCATGTATAATTTTCTTCCATTTCACTGCTGAACAATCATTTTAGAGGCAGAAATACAAACACTCATTTGCTACATCTTCTCCTGTCTCTTCCAGAAGCACTACTTGCTGAGGCAAAAACCCCAGCTCTAATTGCTTGATCCACTTGTTCACTGAAAGATTGCCTCCATTACCAGCATTTTCTTGTACCAATCCATCCACTATCTGTCCTTTGTTCAGCTGTTTGCTTGTGATGTATTTTAAAGAGGTATAGCCATGGGTATTTCAGCAATAATTAGATTCTGCCACTTCAGCTATCAAGTCAACGGCCCTGATTGTAATTCCAAAGGAAGATTTCCAAATGCAATGTCACAGAACATTTAAAAAAAAAAAAAAGAGTGCAGTTTAACCTAAATGTTCAATTGACCACTTATGCTGACAACCCTAATTGTTCACAAGTGGACAAAACTATGCATTAAAATGTCTTTTTGTTCTAAATCAAAGGATAACCTGGCTTCAATCATTATGTTTGAATTCACAAACTAATTGCATCTCTTTCTTCCAAAAGTTGTTTCTACAATTTAAAATACTGCCATGACACTGTTTGAGAAAAACTTCAGTCTTTAAAAATAAATAGGCACTATTCAGCACTCCCCCAAAAAATGGACCACAGAGCATTACACTAAGTGTGAATATCCAAGAGGTTTCTGACCCCCCTGACTACGTGCATGGTATTGCTTCTCATTCCATATTACCAAGGTATGTGTAGGCATAGTCTGTCAAGGTGAAAAGAACAGTGTTAAACACTTGTAGCTTGCAGCTTTGGACTTAGACTTAAGTAAGGAGAATGGAAACAAGGAAATTTAAAGGGCAAAGTATACCAGAAAATGTGAGGTTAGGCATATTATAAAGGTAGAATTATCAGAACTCATCATTCCAAGAGGGTACCCTAGGGAAGATTTCCCAGTAGTGTTAGCATTTCCACCTCTAGTTTTCTTTCATCAAGCCCCTCTGTATTAGGCAGGTGTCACCTTAAGCTCCAGAACATATGTTTTTATCTTTTAATCAAAAAAACCTTTTCCAATAATAAATAAGAAGCCCAGGCTGAATATTGTAGTCAGTACTTTTAATCCACTAGGCTTGTTTTCCAGAGTATATTCGTGCATGATTGCTCTTTGATTCATGTGGATTTGGCAGAAAACCATAATGGTCACACAAGTTTGTCCTTCTCACTCTGTTCAAGTATGTACTGACAGTGTATATTGGACTCTTTCTCTCACTCTTTGGATTTTAGCTCCCTAAAACATGCTGCACCAGCAAGTGAATGATTGCAGCCACCATAACCCAAACAAAAAAACCTCAAACCAAACAAGCAAAGCAACAAACTACACACATACAAGAGATTCACCAAGTATCAGACTTAAGAGAACAGAATATTTGATGAGTTTCCTGTATTAAATATACTGAGTCAGCACACAGACTAACTGTGAAATGAGTACTACCAGAATTTCTGAATCAGCCCCTCCCACTTCGTCACTCAATGGGTCATCTCAGGATCACTGACACATATGAAGCTGTGGGAAATACTGTGTGTTATTGGTCCAATGAGCTACACAACAAAGTTTTGCAGGGTCAGTCAGATGAACCAGAGGCTGGGAAGCACAGAAGGAACTCCACTGTGGGGTGACTATCAAAGCAGGTACGTCACTGCTGCATTAAGAGGGAATTTACACCAGTGTTTGTTCCACTGGAATATCATACATTTCACAGTCTTCTGTTCAAAGGCTAAAAAGACATGTTTTCCATAGCACTTCCTGTTCCTCCAAATCAGCAGCAGCAGTCTCTGGGCTTTGCTCTTTCTGCCCTTTCACTCTCCAGCTCCCTGAGGCCTCAGGCAGCCAGGGCTCCAGAGCTCTGACAGGACCCTTTCTAGTTAAGAATCCACTGGCAGCCACTGAGGTCCTTTCTCAAGCCTTGCCCTACAGCTTCAGAATTAATTCCAACTCCTCAGAGTCCGAGCAGATTGTATTCCCAGAGATACTTCCCTAGAACTATTTCTTTTCTCTGCAGCAAACCGAACAGCATCTGCTTGATAGCCTTTTCAATTTTTCCTTTACTACTATGGGTCACTAGAAAAGAAGAAATGGTTTCCTCACCAGACACATATTTTACAGTGTCATGGACAAAACAATTCATAATCATGTAGGACTACACTGGTCCTTCCTTTGTCCCAGATACTGAAAGATGTGTTTTCTATCTTGAAGAGATGAAAGGATACTGAAAGTGCATCCTTCAGCTCAGAATGCTTAAATCAACTTAGTTTCATCTTTGTATTCTTTGTGTTCCTTTTACTTGCAGACTGCAATGATTATAAATCAAAACAGCATCACATCTAATTGCACTCCAAAGTCACAATTTAAAGGATAAATAACCATATATATTTAGGGGCATCTTAGTGATGCAATAAAAATGTAACATTTCCATGTCCTAATGAGAGATGACCTATCAAAGAGTGAAGCAAGTCTCTCTCACCATGGGCTATTAAGTAGCCACAGGAATGTGAAGTAACTCTTCTTGGGAAAGGAATTTAATAATACAATCTTTATAATGCCAAGGAGTTGCCAAATCACTCATAGATAGTATGCATTCTATTCCTTCTTCCAAACTAAATATGCATTAGAAAAACAGTCACAAGATAGAGTAACTAATAAAAAAACATTCTGTTTCAAATGAAATTTATGTCTGTAACTTGATAGATACACCAGATTGGGCAATTCATCTCCTTGGCAAAAAATGTTTGTGTCACTCATTTCTTCTTTTAAATATAAAATCCTATACCTGTTATTAAATAGTCCATAAATCCTAGATAGAAAAGCCTCCAAAACGCATTTAATGCAGAAAAACCTCCCATTTTATAACTGAACAGTAGCTTGAATCCCAAAAGAAATCTGATATTGTATGATAAAATCCCAGTTATGTTATCTAAGCGATTTCTTTTTCAAAAACATCCAAGATATAAAGTATTAACCATTAAAAAAAGTTCTAGAAGGTATAACCTGTGTTGTTGACCTTGGACTTTCAGTAATCACGTTACCAACAAGGCACATGTGTCCCTGAACTAGTTAGTGTTTTGTTTCAGAGTCAAATCATTGGATTTGCAATATCACAGAACCATGGAATCCTATGTTAGGGAGTTTTCAGCAGTATGGAATAGGATGTCAAGTTCTTCTTCATTTTCATGCATTTGCTTTAGACCAGTCAGAAAATCTCAGGGTTTCACGAGCTCAAACTAACTAAGGTGGAAAGACATCAACAGTTGTGCACTGGTACCACATTGGGGCCAGAAGGCTCTTTCAGAGACCAAACTCCTTCTTGTACATAGTCTAGAATACCTCAAAAAATAACGAGGTGATGAAGTTTAGGAAATAAGGACTACAGATAAGAAAATGAGGTCCTTGGAAAAATGAGAGAAATATCTTCACAATTTCTTGTTTTGTGTTAGTCAACAGTAACAGAAACCGCTAGTTACAAAAGCTACAATCAATGTTGCAAAATCTTTGACTGAAAGAAAACAGTATGAGAATTAAAGGACAACCTGAATCCTGCATCCTTATTTCTAAAAGATTAAATGGAGTTGTTTTCTTTGTCCTAGCTCCATCCTTATTGCTGATTCCATGTGCCTAACTGGTTCCTAAATTGGAAATATTTCAACACCTGTTTCAACCTTAAAGTGTCTGATTTAAGTTATTGACTTCATTTGAACTGAAGCACCATCTCACTGACTCCAGTTCATGTGTTTCTCCAAGACTGACATCCACTATTTAGCAACCTGCATTAACCTCTGCAGTGCAGGACCAGGACTCACCAGTGACAAGAAAACAAGCACATACATCACTGAAAGCACCTGCACAGCAACTGACTGTCTCAAACATGTTCTTTAGGTGGTCAAAAACGAGGATGAAGGATTAAAGCAATCCTTCAAAGCACTATTTATGTGTTGAAGTGGGGGACTAGCTACATATAAAGAATGCTGTTCAAGTGCTCTAGGAATACACCAATACTGCAAGGCTCCCAGAACATCCAATCTCCTAACCTGAGCATCTAAATTATATTCTTACTGCGTGGAAACAAACTTCCTTACTTTAAACCCTTGCTGTCACACATATACATAACCCTCACTCAGTGTGCTGGCACATGTACCTGCCTTCCACCACTGGGAGCACACCATCCTACATCAGCAGTCAAAAAAGGGGAAAAAAAAAAAATCAAACAGAAGAATTCAACAGCCAAGAAGTTGCCTACCCACATGGTCACAAAGAAAATCAGGTGATTTTTTTGAATTGACCAAAAAATGCAGTTCAAAAAGTCACTTGGCTCAGAGATTTTGTGGTCCTTAACATGCAAAGCATTCCATACTGTGGCTAGAAGCGTTGTGTATCATAAAGAAATTATTACTGAAAAGAATACAAAATCTTGGAAAAAAGGTTTACATTAAACAGAACTTTACAAGATCTAATTAATTCTTTATTGTTAGTAACTAGCTTTGAGGATTGAAGTGACTAGACTACATTATAAAGTATTATTACACTATATTATTTATAATTCTTGCATCAACATTGTGTTTAAATTAAGTCTTGTAAATAATTGTATTTATTTTAAGTAATGTAACATGAAGGCATCCAGAGAAAACACTGAGAAGAGGATTTCAAACACTCTGGTTTTGCATTTTAATTAGAGTACGTTCTTTTGTCCCCACTTCAATAACTGATAGGAATCAGTGTTTCAAACTCCTTGCTCTTGTATCCTACAGATATTTCATCCCCTACACAGTTAGTTTCTAAGCCTTAAATAATGATAAACAGGACAAACTGTGCCAATTGCAGCACAGAAACTTTGGCCAGCCAGTTCTGTCTGAGTAGTTCAGTAAATCCATCTCTCTTTTCACACACCAGTTTCACTAAAGGTCTGTGAATCAGTTACTTCTCCTTTTAGAGTTGTTTCAGGGACACTAAGCAATTGCAAAGGACGTTCAAAGGACATGTTGTTCTTTTGCTCCTTGGAAAAATAGCTAGACCTGAAATACACTATTGTAATGGTTCAGAAATGTTGTGTTCTAGGTATGTCTTTTTGGTTGCCAGGATGTTCACATACATATCATATACAGGCCACACTAATATATGTGACTGTATAATCAATAGGCACATGATAGACTTCATGCTGAGTAACACATTTGGGATATAATTCTAGAGAGGGAAAAACCCAATCTCAGTTTGTATTTAGAGCTGTGATTAAGCCCATATTGAATGAGTTTTGGTTGAAGCTCAGGTCCAGTAAAACCTGTTCAGAGTTCTGCATCACAAAGTTTCTCGTTTCCACTCAAGCTGAGTTGAAATTCCCCAGAAATGCATCGTCTGTTGAGACTCACTGCTTAAATATACAAAAGGTTCAATCAGACAAATTACTGAATCTCATGGTTTTACTTTTCTTGCACAGAGTCTATTAGACTACTGCCTTTTACAATATTTAATTAAACAATTCTATCAATTATCCTGAGCAAATATGCAAATGCAACCATAGTTGCTTCATGCAGTTTTTTCTGACTTAGCATTCATTAAAAACTCTGCTAGACTGTGTAGCACATTAAATCCATTTAGCAAACGTAGCAATTGTCTTACCTAAGAAAACTGTTTCTTTACAATTAAAACATTTGCTCTTATTTGGTGCTTTTCCCTCTGTAAGTTGAATTAGGAAGCCAGGAAAGGCTCCCCTGCAGGTCTGGTATCTGAGGGTGGATGCACACACTCAGAGCTGGGTTGAGGTTTACATTTCCCCTGAATGAGAAAGCTATAATTAGCCATCACCAAAACTTTTGGTGCATGGATCTTTCATCTCATCCATGCAACAAATAATAATCCTATAAAACTCATTCCCAGAAGACACTGCTGGGAGCAGGGCCGTGGTATAGTGCACAGTTAGACTGGTTACCTACACAGAAAATTCTCTGTGGTGGCAAAACTGAAAAAAGGCAAGGTTTTTGGAAGGGATTCCAGCTCCCATGTCAGCATGGTTTCACCTGCCACTGGTTCAGGGCTGCCTACACCACAGAACATCTAGGACAGAACGTTTGGGATTAATCTTGAAATTGTGCTCAACCACACTGCAGTGCCCTGCACCTACACTTGGTAGGGACTATCCAGTGAACCTGTGCAGTATTTCACAGTCTCTGGGCCCAGCACAAATGTGCATCAGGTATCTCCATGTAAAAGTAATCTCCTAACCATCCATACACAGACTTGCTGTGTCCATCCCTGCAGACTCTCTGCTGCAGCATCCCTACAAATTCCATCTCATAAGAGAAGAGAGAGTCTGAAAGTGGGTGAGAACAGGTCTACATTCAACTGAAAATTCAGAGTTCCCTCATGCAGGCTGAACCACTGTCAAGATCAGGGTTTTGAGGCTTATAGCTCAGATACTTGGCAATATCAGCTTAAGAATAACCTTCCTTTTGCAAAAGACTACTTTCCACTATTGGAGATGGTATATTGAAATAAATCCCCAGCCAGTACACTCCTGGTACAGGTTAATAGAGCCATTGTCATGGTGATCAGCAAGCACAGTGCACTCTGCTATCAGCATTAGCTTAAGTAATCTGTATTAGAATCCTTCTCCAGGACAAGACTGCTAAAGCAAACTAGAAGCTTTTCTTCCCCCCAGCCTTTCACACCACAAAAATCCAATTTAAGTCAAGAGAAGGGAATGGTCACATGCAGAGATACAGCTTTATAACAAGTACTCACTGCAGAAAGGACACAGCAGCCTTTGTTGACACTTAAAGACTGATCAGGAGACAAAATTCCAGGAAGTTGCTAAAGAAATGATTCACGTCAAACTAACTTACTATGACATATCACCTTGAATTGGTGTGGAGCAGGACTGCTTTTATTTCCAATATATATTAGTGGTATTTTTATTTTGTAAATCTGTGACTGGGTAAGATTATTTTGTTTTGAGAAAACTTTTCAATGTTTTAGAAGTGTGTATCACTTTTCTGAGCAGCTTTAAATGGACCTGCACTTTACACAGGACTGTTGATTCTGTATTCATACAGTGGCACCACTGGCAAACTCATTAAAGTGAAATTTTATCCTGAAAATGTTTAGTGGAGTACTTTCATGAGAACATTATTGTTCATAGATGAAAGAAAATATGGTCTGACTTTTCAAAAACAGGTTACTAGTAAACTGTGTTTAAAAATAAGCATGTTTATCAATACACAACCACTAAAGATACTATTTTAAGAAATAGATCTTATATACATAAACAGTATTTATGTTAAAAATAAACATAAAATTTTAAAGTAAAAGAAGCTGTTTAGCAATTCTTCTCTTTTTCCTTCTTTTTATAACTCATAGCTGAAAGCTAAATAAAAGTACAAACCACTACAAGCATGAAATCATATATTGAAACTGCATCCTGAGCACCCTGAAATGTTTGGTGGGTTATATTTGATACATAACAAAAGCACTTCCTGTTCTTATCACAAAAGCTTTGTAGCTATTTAGGGATTTTAGCCACTCGAGCAAGTCTTTGCACATAAACAGAGAGTGGGAGCATAAAAGAGAAGACATTTTCAAGGCTTTTAACAGAGATAAGAGATTAAACAGAATGTATTTCTCCATTTTATGGGTTCTGTGGACTGAAAAGCAGTGTTTCATTTTTCTTTACAGGTCAGTATTTGTGTTTGTCAAATTAGAAAGCAACAGTGGGATCTAAAATCCTTTACTTTTTGGAAACAGTCTGAAATGGTGCACTTCTGAGTTCACTCTCCTTCAGGTAAAACTACTGGACTTTGGATTACACCTTAGAAGAAGCTTCCTTTAGATGTCGCATGATGCTGATTTTTATTCCCTGATATTTTTCACATTCTTCTTGCTCTTATGCTTTATTACTATCCAGTCTCTATCATAACAACAAAAATATTCAAATATAATCACGTACCTCCTCGCTACAATAGTAAAATCACCAGATGTTTCCCTTACTCAAGGTCAATATTTCATTGCACACAAGGATAATATTTAGACACAACAGCCACGCTGCACATTGCCCTCTTTAAATTTCAGTTCCTTGCATTAAGGCATATTCATAAAGGTGGTATTACTCCTAAATCAACCTGCAGTGTTACCAGATTGCACATGTATTCCAAAGAATTCATTCAATTAGGGTATTAATGATGTCTTTTTAAATCATTACTAGTACAGTGGGGTGATGTATTAGTATTTGCATGTGTAAATTAATTCAATTAATGAGTTAATTGCACAGAGACATGAAAATTAGTTTAATCAAGTCAATTAAATCATAAACAGTTCAGAAATAAGAAAGTAAGCTTGTAATGCAATTAGTGTTCTAATATGCTAGTAACTTTAGTAAACAGGATCTTAATTATACGGCAGGTCAAAAAGACAAAATATTTTAATTGATATAAAATGGAGCTTTTCCTGCTACTCTAGAGTCTAGCTTAGTTTAGAGAAAGTGATCTGTGCTAATGAGATCAAAATGCTGTTATCTAGAACAAAAATAAAATAGAAATTCTTCTCCAAAGTAATCCAGACAAGTGAAGGAAGCATTACTGACTGTGAGAAACTAATCATGCCATCATCTACACAGGATTGAATTAGACATTCATACAGTGCTCTCCCCAAAGCTTTTCAGAGCAGTAAAACTGCCAGAATAAAATATCTGGTAATATTTTAATATTAATCACCATAAATTAATTTTATATTAATACACTGAGCAGTACTGCTGCTGGAAATGCAACGAGTGGCAGTGAAGTGATGACTCACAGAAAAGGCCATCACTCTTGTTACTGTGTAATTGGGTGTTAATTTATGGGGCACTGGGATCTGGGAGCAACACATCCAAGGTCACTGAATTCCAGTCACCATTTGCTCTTCTCCATCACCCAGTGCCCACCTGAGGGGCTCCTGGTGGAAAGGCTCCTCACAGGAGGGTGGGCAGTGGGCTGAGGGGACGTCATCAGCCATGCTCAGGTTCACTGAGGAGAAGAGATAATACTTTAAATGCAGAGGATGGCCTTTTTATTCACAATTAAAGGACAACTAGCAGGTGTTACTCTATCAATTAATAACCTGTACTTCGGAGAGGGCAACAAGGAAAAGGCTCAGAGCTGAAGGAGATAAAAAAAAGCCTATCCATTGGAACAACTTGACTTGATAGCTTTAAATTTAAAAATTGAGCCGAGCTACTCTAGACTCCTACACTGCTGAGACTCAGAACAGTTTACATACATGAACTAACTCCTCAGAAACACGAGTCTCACTGAGGTGAAGCCCTCAGTGCAGATTCCTGCATGCCTGACCCTCTCTGCTGTGCCCAGTGGAGCGGGGATGCCGTGCCACCCCATCCCACTGCATCGGCAAAAGAGCAACCACATTCCAAAATCCTCATTTCACACACAGTCTTGAAATAAAAGGGCACAGCAGGGACCTGATCATATTCATGATCAGTCAGTTAAAATTTTAACAGCAACGCTTGTGAACATTTAATTCCTACATTGAGCAAGCAATAGTAGCTCCGTGTTTGGGGAATGCAAACTTAGACAGCATGAGACAAAGCCATTACTTGCCTGCTTTTTAATTCCAAGAAAAATCTCCAATCTTTATTCCTCTATTGAATCCACAGTCCAGTAAATTAATGATTAGCTTTATAGGAAGAAGTGGATAAGAGGATTTTCCTAAGTATTTGCCTAAGGCTCCTACAGTAAAGTCTAGATAGAAAGAAGGGTATAGAGGAAGAGAAGTGTTTTCCTACCCGTATTTATGGAGAATCATTATCATCTTATCTTGTGACACACGATATTAAACAACTTGATCATAGAAATCATCCCCCAAAGCCAGAAAAGTGCAATTATTGCCTTTAAAAAAAGAAGACAAAACAAACCCAAAGGAAAAAAAACAACCCACACCAAAACCCACACAACAAAAGCAAAACAAACAAAACTCCCACAAAAACAACAAGCAAACAAAACAGAGCTCTAGTCCAGAGACTTAAATGGTTGGTTTTTAAACCTCTATTGGTTTTTACCAAATAAGGTCATCTACTGGGATTCTCTGTGTCTCAAAATTTGGTTCCTCAGGACTTCCCTCTTGTCACAGAGTAATTAATCACTCTGAAATGCTGGTTTTTTACAAGTCATTAAAGAAAATACATTAAAAATTGAGATCAATTTTTACATTATCCAACATTTTTACAATATGCAACAATTCCCATAATTGGATTTGCTCACCTTTTCATGATTTTACTCCCTAAGATTGAAGAGCACATTTACCTGTTCCCTCAGAGCTGCCTTGAGACAAGGACAGCAGCATCAGGGAAACAGCCTGTCACTGCCCCAGGAACTCACCACCACAACAAGTGGCACAGGGACCCCAGAGACACTCACTGGAAACATATCTGTCCACTCTTTCCTTAAAGAAACAGCAGTAGGATTGGGATATCAGCCTGGGCTTAGTGGGATAGCAGGACAGGGTGAGGGATGAGGGCAGCTAAGAGAGGATGGAGGGGTTCAGTGATAACAGAGCAGGACACAGCAGCACTGCTGACCTCTGGTTCTAGTACCATTAACAAGAAGTGGACCACAGGTACCCAAATGTGTCACCCTGAAGTCCAACAGGGACAAGTATTCACTACTTCAGTGACTTCTCAGTGCTCATCTCCAGAAAAACCAGCTGTCTTACATATCCTTACAGCACTTCTCTTACAGCCCTGCCTTAAATGAGAGCATGGATGTGCTATTTCTGTCCTTGCCTGACTTGGAAATCACCTGCATCTCTTGCAATAAAGTGTAACTATAAATGGCTATTCAGCAGTGTCTGTTGTTTTCAACACTTCCATGCAAAAAGATGCTCCCAGGGGGTGGGAGGAACATAACATACAGTATATACTTTTTTTGAGCTAGAAGGAGTTTTTCCTCCACTGAACTCCAGCAGAATACTTACGAGCTCCCTGAATTTCACACAAGTAAAAAAAAAAACACCAAAAAAAAAAAAAACCTAAAAAAACTGAGTAAAAACCTCAAGTAACATTTTTAAACAAATTCCTGAGGTATGATGCCCAAATACCTTTGGAGAGGTCTTTCTGTGGCTTTATTTACATCAGCTACTTCCAGGCTGCCAGCCAAGGGCCTACTGCAGAGAGCCACCCACCCCTGAACAGTCATCAAACCCACACACGACTGCCCTCCTGGTACTTCCCTTTCCCAAACATGGGAAAGTAAAGCTTGAAATAAAATTTACTCTTTGCTCTCAGCAAGAACTAATGCTTATCAAACACCCCGGTCAAACACAACAAAATCACACTGGGTTAGGAAAGGGTTTTTGCAATTGATTTCCCAGTTTTCATACACAAAGAGGGATTTCAGTAACATCTTCATTAACCTGTTTGTCTACAGAAACACTCACCACTGCCCCTCCAAACTGTCTGTCTTTAAAAACCAGCTGGAAGTAAGTAATGGAATGAAAAAACCACTGTATATGGTAGCATATTGTGTTGTAAAAGAAGGTCTGGACATGAAGATTTTGACAATTAGCCATTACTGGGAACTGCCCAGCAGCAGCAGCGTGGTGTTTGTAGCTGAAGCTGCAGCACAACAGTCCAGCAGGAGACTTGGGCTCTCAAATTTTTTGTGCTTCTCCTGCCTGGCAACTGGCAAAGCCTCAGACAGCAGAGACCTGGCTCATATTTCATAATTTCTGCTTTCTGGGTCAGGGATTCAACAGTGACCAGCAGGATGAAATACCCGGGCTCTGGAACATTTTCAAGACTCCCAATTATGTCAGCCAGTGACCAAACAGACAAACTTGTAAGAGCCTTAAATATCTAATGGAAATAGCTCCAGAAGAAGCTGCATTTCCACATTGCCTGGAAAAATATTGAGATATGATGAGCCGTGAAGACAGGGAGTTCACCCCTTAAACAGGTATTTTATTTTTTCTAAACAATTTCACTCAAATTTTTATGTCAACAGGACCAGGTCCACAGAAAACCACGTTACCACTGCCTGCAAAAAAAGGAAAATATCCTTTGGCTACTACATAAATACAAAATTTATTGACAGAGAGGAAGTTCCATGCTACTCTCACTGGAGAAAAAAAACTTTAAAAGCTGAAGTCTTACATAATACAACACAGTCACACAGTCTGTTTTCCTTTTCTAATCCCTACACTTGCTTCCTTAAGTAGGAAAATACCCTTGAAACAACCCATGTCTCAGAAACCACGAATATTGCTCCCTATTTCACTGGCAGAGTGAGGTACATTTATTTTCACATATTATTGTGAGAAAAACAAGAAGGCTAAATTCCACATCCCAGATGTGTTCCCAAAGCCTTGCAGTCAAATTCCAGACATCTTAACCCCACCACGAAGAGGGTTTTTCATTCAGCTGTTAGCTCTCAGTTCCTCACCATTGGCCCCATGCCCTCACAAATCCTTTTGGTTCTGCACTGCGCTTTCATCTGTCCAGCTTCCAGCTCACAGAACTGAAGGGTTTGCAATGATAGCCCTGTATGTACAGCTAGATCTGAGACAGCCTACGGGTCATGGAATCTAAGGCTGTAAAATTCAGTCCATGAAGAGCTCTGGGCTTCTGCTATTTGAATTCAGCCCATTCTGGAGACACCTGGTGAATGTCCAGCCCCAGGGTCTGGTCCCTGTGTCTGTAAGATGGCTCTATCCTGTCACACACCATCCATTACGAGCTCATAATCCTAAAAAAAATGAAATATCTACTGATTTTAAAAATATCAACATACAAATCCTGTAAATAGTCTCAGATTCTTGATTTTGTCAAGTTCATACAAAATATGAGAATAATACCAGGCAGAGTAAAGATCCTAAGAATCTTCATTAAAAATCAAACTTAGTTTCTAGTGCCAAATTTCACATTAAATGGTAGGTTGACATTTAAAACACCTCTTTCACAAAGGGCACTGTTCATAATACAAAAAAATTAATTAACTAGATCTCACATGCTTTTATGTATTGTAATTCATGGATTACTGAGATTCATAATTGAATAATATGTAGATGTCACCTAGAGGTACTAAACCAATTCTCCTACTTGTAATTGCCTGACTAAGTAAGAGTGACACCAACTTGAGCATTTTCTCTCTGATTAAGGCTGCTATAGATTTGCGGTTGCCTCTGTGTAATATAAATCAATAAAGAATAATTTTCCAGGCAGTAAATCAATTGTCAGTTCACAGACCCTAATACCTCTGTGCGGGATTTATTGAAAAAAAATGAATGGCAGGCTTGTTAGTGGGTGTACAACAGGCTTCAGAGCCACACAGTGCTGCAAGGGCCAGTCCATTCCATACCCTGGGGCACCTGCCAAGCTCATTAACTCTTTCCCTGCCTGTCAGAACTGTGGGGAAGTGGAAGAAAGGTAAACAGGCCTCTTGAGTGGAAGAAAGGAAATTAAAAAATTCTATTTGCTTTATGCTCCTCCATGTTTGCATCTCGGTGTCTGGATGCTCCCCTTTGTCCCATGAGATTTTAAGGGGAGGGTGCCACTGTGCAGTGCCAAGCTGTCAAACTATCAGTGCTACAGAGCTGAGATTGGTATTTTAGGAGTTAAATTACCTGGAAAAGCACCAACAGAAAGGAAAAACATTGGAAAATGCTAACCTTATTAGGTCTAAGCATTTTGAATGCATATTTTTGCCAATTTTTTTTTAATCAGATCAGACTCCTTTTCTGTATTTCTCTTCTTGGCTTTTACACAATACTGCACTGTTACAGGATACTACTCCAGACCCAATGGACCTCTTCCCAGATCTATCATGGTAATGTTCATGTTGCCACGTGAAAGTTTGTTGGTTTTTTTCTTTGTGACTAAAAACCAGTTTTAATATATCTCAATGCCAAAAGAAATGTGCCACATGGTAAAGGGTTACTGCAAACTTATATCTAGACAGGCTGAAGTGCCACCTACCAGAGAGCCAGAGAGCATTCATGCAGACCACACCCCAGGACTAGACTGAACTTTACCTCCCTTAGATCCTTCTTAAGGGAGGTAAATGAAGCCTAAAGACACTCAGTGAAAACAATCTAACCACGAACAACAGGTACATTCTTTGCCAGCACAGGACAGAGGTAGTAAAGATGACTTTACCTCCTTCACAAGCAATTGCCAATGGCAAGTTTGGCCCCACCTTAAGTGAGAAATAAAATTAGAAATAAATAAAAAATAAAATAATTAAAAAAAAAGTTTAAAACACTCCACACACCAGGAAAGAGTTTTTAAAAATGGTTCAAGAATCTGTTTTTTGACAGTCAATCTGCATCACTAATTCTCTTCCAAATCACTTACCATTGCCACTGATGTCACCTATAAAAATGAAATATATTTGAACTTTTCTCTGTACAAAGAACAATGGTCGCTCTCTTTCTTACAAAACAGCAGAAAGAAAAAGTAAAATGGAAGCCCTACACATGGAGTTTTATACACACGGAATTTTATGCAGAGAACGCAAAAATTATGCCTTATGCCAGACTATTATGAAGAAAGAACTCGTCATAAATTCAAACTCAGGTTCATTCTCTTACACATAAAATAAAGGTTGAGTGCAACCTTCAAGCAAAGGGGACAGAAAATGTGCAGGCATTGTAATATCCACACTCTCCCACGGTGCTGAGAAAATAGGACCTTAATTATCCAACACTGTTGTCACCTAAAATAAGAACTTATGCTCCCCCACTGGTTTTTGAAAATCCGTTCCACCCTCAATTCAGCATCAATCCCACATTGCACAGTCTAACTTCTCATCTTGCTTTCAAGGTTTGCATTTTTTTGGTACTGTGAATTTCCTGTCTTTGCTGGGAAATAAATAGAATTGGACAAAAAGCATTCATTAAAACCCATTTCTCAAGCAAAAGTGGGCCTTCAAAAGGAATATTCTCCTCCCCTCAACTCCTGCTATTTCTACTGATATTTTTCAATAAAAGAGTGAGATACTATTTAAAACCAGTTTGCAGATTCTTTTCATGAAAGTAAGATCTCTACATCTCATGTGAGAGAACAGGTTATTTAGGGGTTCTAAGAAAGAAGAAGGGAAAAAAGGTATGTTCAAACTATTAATTCATATGTATTTGTCTTTTGCCATCTATTAAAATTATTTTCTTACAGGTAAGTGCTCTTCATTCTTCTTGTCACACAAGGATGATATAGTTTAGGTTGGAAGGGAAGTTTAGACATCTCTAACCCATTCCCCTGCCCAAAACAGGTCCAATTACTTCAGCTTCCTTAGGGTCTTACCTAGATAGGTTTTGAGTTTGAGAATTACTTTCAAAAACCTTTTTGAGTTCCTATTGATCAAATCACTCAGTCAAAAGAGAAAGAAGAGCAAAGCACATTGCAAGGAGAACTAAGAAGGCAAAGATGAGGTGTCCAGTTCCTGGTGCAATTACAGTTGCTGGATGTCATTCAACATCTGCTTAACAAAAAATGGAAACACTCAGTGCAAGGACTGAAATCCTGAGCTGTTCAACAGAAAGAGGATTATTACCATTTCCCTCTGTTCCTACAGTCATGTGGTAAAAAGTAACCTTACCTTCAGTTGTGACAGTAAATCTGAAACAATCCAGAGCTGGGGTGAACCCCCTTCTGAAGCATCACCTGGGAAGCCTGAGGGCTGAAACTCTGTCCTGAAGGACAGATGCCAAAACAACCACAGACTGAAAAACTCAGTCTTGTGCTTTCTGTGCCTCTTAATTCTTCTGCAGAGCTCAGTCCAAGAACTACAGAAACTTTGGGAGGTAACGAAGTTCACCAGGGCTGGCCATGCTGCCATGCCCACAGAAGCCCACTCCTTTGATATTCCTGCAAGTTAAACTCTTTTTGAAGATTTCAGAGGGTTGAACATTTCCCACAGCACAGAGACTCACAATGACTCCCTTCTGCCAAACTCACACTTCCTGCACTCACACTCAGCAAAAATAAATTCTTGCTCTTGATAACAAATGATGCCTTTACACAGGGTCTGATCTACAGCCCACAAAAGATGTTCCCACTCACACAAAGCTTTGAAGTAGTTGGCTAATTTCTGTTATTTTAACCATACTTTTATATTGAGCACAGTATTAAACAGTCTAACACATCCAGATGGCTGGATGACTTGCCTGAGATACAGTCAATATTTTCTTTTTAATGAGTTTAAATGCCTACAGTTTTTTTGCTATAATGGGCTCATCACTTAACAGCAACCCAATCTACCATTTTTTATGCATGTACATTACTTTTAATACTTGATCACTCAAAACAGTTCAGAAACAAGAGAGAAATGGAAGGAGATCTCATCTGCAAAACTAATCTTGTTGCAAAGACATCCAAGCTGGCAAGGGATTTGAACTCAAAAACATAACATAAGCTTCAGGAAGCTTCATCCAATAATTTCAGAGCTGAATTTAGCCTTATTTTATTTATCTTTAAGGCTTTTGTGCGTATTCTTGTCTATAATTTGCACTTCGCCTTGTTCATTATTGAAATAGCACTTCAGTACATGTCTAATCAAAATAATTACTACAAATTGTTTAGAGCTGTGAAGCACGTG
This sequence comes from Chiroxiphia lanceolata, assembly GCF_009829145.1. NCBI lineage: Eukaryota > Metazoa > Chordata > Aves > Passeriformes > Pipridae > Chiroxiphia > Chiroxiphia lanceolata. The sequence goes on from NC_045651.1 coordinate 6,833,084, forward strand.
GGACTAAGTTTGCAGTTCACAAGTCTATATAATCACACAGAGAGCTGCTCCAGAGCCTTTATATAAAGTAATCAAATTGTGAAACTTAGCAATGGAATTGATTTTCTTGTCAGAAGATCTACATCACTGCCTGGGATGCCAAACCACTGATGAGAAATTCATTCACCTACAAGCCTGGGAGCAATCACCCGCCCACCAAAACATTTGAGGAGGTGGGGGGGGTCTGCTTTAAATGAGTCACCTAATTATCTGCAATACATTGGTGCAGCAAAACCAGCACAACTAAGGAATATGCATTTTACTCGACAGTTTCTTTCTTTTTCATTTCTCATTGGCACTTTTTCCTTCTCAAATAAAGCCCCTTCTTTCATGCCGTGTCAGAAAAGACATATGATGAGTTGTAGCATTCACCGAGGAGCTGCTTCATTAACAACTGAGTTATGTCACATCCTTTCATACCCTGCTATGTGACTGCAACATCTTGTCAAGACAAACCCTAACACAATGCATCAGCCCAAGTGGATAGAGAGATGCTGCTTTCAGAAGCCCACTGTCATGACAGCATTTCTTTATTTTTTGTTCTGTAGGTTCTGCTTGCTGAAAGCTGCACAGGTCCTTTAAATACACCTTGGCAGGCCCCACACTGACCCCATACATCCTACTGTTCCTTCTAATAAGTAGTCACGTGACTTAGAACAGCTTGAAGTAAAACTGCAGACAGTACCACCGTACTGTACACCGACTGTTATTCCTTCTCGGCTTTTAATTTGGAATTTCCAAATGCAAACAGAAAGCATGTTATTATTAGGGGCTTCGTATTGTAGTCCTGATTTTTATATTTCCTGTACGGTCTTTTGCATAAACACTTCACCTTGCCCTGTCTGCTTTCCAGTCTCAATTCAATATGTAATATAATACAGCTTCATTCCTAAAGTCTGTTATGGGAATGCAGAGGTTGTTAAACAGATTAAGAACTTTTTCGATACTGTCTCACACTCTGCTTTTCAAGCAGAAAAATTAGCTCTCTGATCAGCAATTTCTGCTGTTGTTTTTCATTTTACAGTTGCTGAGCCCTTCGTGATTATCACCAGTGCTCATCCTCCCTTTTGGTGGCCATTTCCTTTCGTTCCCTCTCTTCTTTCCAATATTCCACTCTAACCTCCCTCTCACCCTCATGATCCATTCACTTACCTCACCTTTATACTAAAGTCTGTACCAATATAGAAGAGCCTAAGCAGGTTCCTCTTGCTGTTGTAGATCTGCCTGCTTATTGTCTCAGACTATTACAGTTTCTTCCCCACTGAGCTACCATTTTAACCAGTCTCTTTAAAAAAAAACCCAACCAACTATTACATTAAGAGAGGCTCAATCTTGTCCTACCTACACTTTCACAAAGGCACAGGTATTTCACGCCTTTCTTTAGTTACTGTTCAGCACAAGGCAAACTTTCATGTTTTTTCACAACCACTTTTATTACATCTTTCTCATTCTCCCATTTAAATAAAAGCCCTGGAAACCTATGGTTTCATAGCTTGCCCACAACCCACAATTTATGGATGCTACTTGCAACCTTCAAAAGCTTTAAAAATATAGTACCAAATCTATTATTGTGAATTACACTAATTGCAGTAAAGATTTAAGAGGCATTTTGAGAAATTTTGATTTCATGGTAGGTTTCTGAACCCACTTTTTTGGCATCTGGGGAAAAACGCAGTAATCTTTTGTGAAGGAGATTTTCTTACAGTCTTTTCATAGAGTCTTAATTGAAACTTCAGTATCCAAATTTCTCTTAAGAAAGAATAAAAATCCTGGGTTTCTAATTCCAACTGCAACGGAGGCAAAGACAGTACTCTCATCTCAGCTGTGTGAGAGTAACCAGAAACCCACCCTATCAGCCTTTGGGATCTCTCTTTTCTTCAACTGTCTAGGAATTTCTTTTTCCAAGGTTTTAAACTGAAAGGCCTGATGTGGGCAATATATTCTTAGATGAACAATCAAAACCGAAGTTGGGAATATGCTATTGGGAACATGAGCAGGTTTGGGCTGAAGAAGTACAATTTCATTGATATATAGGACTGGAAGAAACATTCAAGGAGCTCTGCAGCTTCCCTTACACAGCCTGACCACTACCCTTATTTGTAGTACATTATTGTGCTACTGGTAAAATACAGTAATTTTTTCAGCTTTAGATGCTATCCAGATGGTTTTCCCTTAAATTCAGATTAGACCACATCTCTCACTGAAGCTGTAATGTTACACTTAGTTTGGAGGAAAGGGAATTACATTTTTGCTTTCAATTTTATGTAAAATAGGGGATGATTCAAAAGTGGTAAGCTTTTTGTGTGCAACTACAGTGGCAGTAGCAGTCTCACACAGTAGCAGAAGCATCTTGTCCTTAAAACACAAGCAACTTGTAGGAGAGAGAGAAATGATCACTGGTTTGGCTTCTGATTTGTGTGCTACTTGCAAGGCAGTTTCATTGATGGCTCATCAAGTTTTAAATTACTGGTATGGGAGCAATCATGTTGTTCAGATACTGGAAGGATTAGCTATTATCATAGGAATAGGATCTGAATCTCACTCTCCTGTCTCTCTTCCCCCTCCCTCACCTCCAACACCCTCACACCACAGATGATACCCATGCTTATATTTGGATGAACCAGCCTGCAGAGTCTTGCTTATACTGATCTTCAAGCTACAGATTCAGACAACTGCTCTACTGATAAGGGTCCAACACAATGGCATTAGTTGGTGTTAAACTTGGTCTTAAATTTCCTGTTCAGAGGGTTTCAAAGAGACTGATCTATCAAAACTGCACTGCCATGATCCTGAGCTTTCTCCCTTCCCTGAAATCACCAGCTCCAGGCAGGACAGGGCTGAAACAGATGAGAAAAAAAAGACTCTGGACCTCTACCTTCAACTTCTCAGAAGCAACAAATGGAGACCCTTCTTGGTTCCTTTGGATTAAAAGAAGTCTTGCAATCCTTCTAGACATGCAAATTAAAAAACAGCCCCAAAAGTAGGCTATTTTTTCCTTTGGTGATGAAATATTCATTAACCAGAGGACAGGTAGGAGCAAAATGGACAGAGCTGTGCAGAGAGCAGAAAGCAAATAGATGCTTAGGACATGTTTCTGCTTGAACAGTAAATGCAGTGAAATCTATGGCATAAAAGAGAACATTAACAGTTCAAATATTAACAGTCTACATAAATTCTTGTTACAACAGCATGATGACAGCACAGCAAAGGGATTCTTTCCTCATTCTCATTTCTCCTTCATACTTTGACTATCAGCACCAGAGAAAAAAACTTGCCCATTTCAGAGGCCGAGCTGGGCTGCCTCTGTTACTCTGACATACCCAAGTCATGCCAGCTCCCAAAATTGTCTTTCTCTATTGCACTGATTTACTTCAGTATCTCCTGGAGCATGGCAGGGATTGTTGAATAAGCTCTTTCTGAAAAAAGCACTATTAACAAAGCACATTTTTTTCCTCAAGGTTTGTTAGTTTTTCTTCTCCCTACTGCTCTCCTAATGAAAAGATAACTACATTGCCAACATACTGTAAACACTAGTAAGTACTTCTGCTCTGTTTTGTATGGCTTAGATTCATGCAAATTTTGCCACTGACAAGCAAGCCTGCTCTATCCAGCAGTATTTCATTATTTTAGTTTCTCCAAATGCTGCGGATTTTATTATATTTTTACCATCCAGTAGGTTCATTTAATAGGTCACCTTAGGAAGAATAATCTGGAGACCCCTTCTCTGCCTGGCAGTAGCTTAAGCTACAGGACAAATCTGGTTCTATCAACACATTTTTTTTTTCCATCTAACAATGCAATGTATAGTCAGGAAGCTGCAGTTTATTTTATTCCTCAAGGAATGTTCCCCACTAACATATGTTCGGTTTTCCATGGCCTTACTCCTTCCTTGTTAGCAATGTACTGTGGAGCCTGGAGCAACATGCTTCAGTTCAGAAACCAGCCAACTATCACTGCTTTACGAAACAATTCTGTTGCTGAATCAATATTTTCATGGCCTCCAGCTACTAGAAATGCCAGTATTTTTAGAGCTGCCAAAACACTGAAATGTCATTTTCCAATCAAGGCCTAGATGATGATCACCATTACACCTGTATAATTGGATGTCGGCAGAATCACTCAGGATTTGCAGATGGATCTGCTCAAAATACAGCCTCGTCACCTTATTTATTCTCTGCCTTGTCTCTGAAGGCATTATTTTTAGAACCCCTGATCTTGAGGGAAGGTAAGAAGCCAGAGGTCTGACTCCTATTAGGACAGCCATTATTGCTTCTTAATGCTCCACTGACCAAGCTCCTTGCAGGCTGTTACAGTTCTGCTGCAGCAGTGGGTAGGAACATCATCAAAAGAGCAGATGCCTCAGCTGGTCTGCTGACCAGACACTCCTCCCAGCAAACTCAGGGCTCCTTTTGATCTTATTCCCTGGCTTTACTTCTGTCATTTATTTTCTCCTCTTCCTGTAATATCAGCCAAGTTTCTGGCGATTGGTTACATTCCTGGTAGGACTCCTGTAACTTTCTGAAAGCTGATAATCCGAAGAACAAATCCTTTACTTAGAAGTTCATTTTTTACTCTGTTACAGACGGTTTTTTTGTCAGTTCATACCTTGTTACATAGCTGCACACACAGGAAAGACACAACTTTTAAATATGACTACTGACAGTGTGGGTTGTAGTTGGGAAACAGCAACTACAATATATCCACAAAGATAATGATTAATGATCAGATAAAACTTAAAGGAAGTAGGGGAAGGAAGGAATAAGTAATTGGTTTTGTCTCCCACCTGGCTACACCCTACTACTCTCATCATCATCATGAAGTGTAATAGAAAGGGAGTGACATGAGCCAGAAAAGAGCTCCTGCACAGAATGAAGGCCAGATCAAACAAGCCAGCCCACAATCTCTCGGGTCAGCAGATAACCAGCAACTGAAGAGAGCTAATTAATTAATATTTTTGGTGCATGACCATGCTCGTCAGTTTTAATTGGTGACAAGTGAGCAACCAAAGAATTGTAAGTGGAATTTCATTTATCTGTATAGGGCAGATCAATATTCTCTCAGCATGCAACAAGTCCTTGCATCTCAGAGGGATGAAATAAATTGTCAGTCAGCAGCATGCTCTTGTTATTGGTGGACTTTTTCTGGCTAAGTTATTCACCTTCTGTTTATTTCTCCACAAGAGCGTTGGTAAGGGCTGGGGTAGAGTTAGTTTCCTTCACAGTAGCTGGTACTGGGCTGTGTTTTGGATTTGGGCTGAGAACACTGCTGATAAAACAGTTATTGCTGAGCAGTGCTTGCACAGAGTCAGGGACTTTGCTGCTCCTTGCCCCACCCCATCGTGAGCAGACCGAGGGTACACAAGAAGCTGGGAGGGGACACAGTTGTGACAGCTGACCCCAAAAGGCCAAAGGGATATTCCCAACCATGGCATCCTGCTCAGCAATAAACTAGGAGGGAAGGTTGTCCAGGAGCTGCTGCTCTGGGACTGTCTGGGCGTGGGTTGGTTGATGGTGAGCAATGGTTTCCCTGCTGGGAGGGGGAAGGATGAGTGGCTGTGTGGTGTTTTGTTGCCAGCTGGGGTTACACCACAACAACAATGCATTCTAACAATTTGTGACTCTTGCAGTGAACAGAATTTAAATTCAGAGCAGGGCTCTAGGAAAACAGTAAGCAGCACAAACAAGAGAGGGCTGGAAGAATTTACTTCTTTTTCTGCTCTTCAAATATTGCAATGGCCTCCCATGGTATAAGGGGCACTAACTGAATTTAAGGGATGTCATAAGCAAGAAATTCTCCTGCTCACTTCATATCACAATGAATGGCAACTCAACAGTCCTGGCAGCAGCAGCAGAGGAGCACTGTGGAGCTGTAAAGTTCACAGTGTTAGCTGTGAGTGTTAGCTGAGTGTTAGCTGAGGCCAATCCTGTACAGCAGCAGGGAAAGTTTCAGAGGTGCTCTCTTCAAGAGGGTACAAAAATCAGACTATGCATTTTGCAAATAATAACCCTTGACTGGTGCCATTTTTCAGTGTCACAGAAAATTTAGATTTCACTCACTGCTTACGAAAAAGTTCAACTGTGTATTTCAACAGTATACTAAAAAAATCTAGAATCAGTGTCCTGGAAACAGAGGTAATTACAAATAACATTTCTACATTAAAGCATTTCAGATCCTGAAGTATTACCATCTCATGAATTTAACTTCATTTTTACTAAAATATAAGTATTCTCTCTTTGTATCAATTCTATTAGTAGTTTCAGTGCTGAAGAGCATAATGCAAAGATGCATAATTCATACAGTGAAGAACCCATAAAGACAAGCACCTGCAAACCATGACTATGACCATTAGTATCAATTTGACTCCACATGAACACAGAGCTGCAGCGTGCTCAGAGCCACAACAGGACCTTAGTGGTGATTCAAAGTGTCACCTAACAAAAGGCAATTTGAGAAGATCAGAAGGGAAAATTCTCATGAATACAGCAAGACTAAATGATTACCCAGAGAAGTTAAGTGTTTTGCAATGTTGCATTATCTTTGTTAAAACCAACACTACAGAAGAATTTCCTTGAAGAACTGGGTCTCAGTATGGATTTTGAATGATGAGATAAGCAACACTGTGATTCTGCACAGAAAGCCTCCAAACAGAGCAGTATGGCAGAAAGCTTCAGTTAACTGGCAGGAAAAAATAGAAAGGGGTTATGACCATTAATGAAGTATAAAGAATGTGAACAGCGCAATAAAAGATTATATAAGAAAAGGAACCGAGTAGCAGAAGATGTAAAAAGGCTAAAACAAAATAAGAATCTGATGAGGCATAAAGATGGGGTTCATTTAGGAGAAGGCATCATCAACAAGATGTTCAGAGCTGTTGCATTTTCATATACATTGGAAGAGGGTGATACAGCTTTGATTGCAGCTTGCAAGGATGCTGCAGTAATCGAGATGGTAAATTAGGAGAGCCTGTATAAAAGTCCTAATGGCAGAAAACAGAAAAGGGTAAACAAACTTATACTAACCAATTTTGATTGTGGCACATTTCTCATTTGATTCAAATGCTGTTGAGTTTACCTCATATCTGAGGCAAAGCATAAACAAAGCAAAAAAGAGAACTACACTGAGGAAAAGAAATAATCCTGGTGAACATGGATTAATCTCTAACAATTATTTTAGAAGTCAGGGAGAGAAATACAAATCGTGCATCAGCTGTAATTTATGTTAAATGCAGCTGTGCCACATGTGATATGTCTATATCCTCAAAAACAGAAAAGGGAAAATATAACAGATGTTGCTGCTGTAAAACATTAGGCAACATGAATGACACTGTTTGCTTTCATAAATAAAAATAAAAAAAGCAAGAGAAATGAACACTGAGGACCTAAATTCATAAAACATTAAATACCTCACTCAGTTGATATAGCATGTGACACCCTTTCTTGCTGCAAATCTCACAGCTGCTGTGGCAAAAGAAACGAAGGAAAGGAATGGGCATTAGTGTAAAATGATGGGGCTTTGACACAAGTTATAACAGGGAGGAGAGACCCTAAAACCTCTAATTTGGAAGCTTTCAGAAAATTTGGGGTTGCAGAGCTTAAGGTGATAACCTCAAAGAACTCTCTGTGGTTGTGTTATACGGGGAAGGAAGCAGAACAGCATTTAAGTCTTGACATGGGAGTTATTTGGAAAAAATATCTGAAGGCTTTTCAGAAAACATTCAAGACCTTTGCTAGCTGAAGAACTACATCTGTCCCAAGAGACTTCTCTGAAGGGCTTTGTAAATAAGAAACTGGTTTTATCCCTCTCACCTTCAAGCTGGTGAGAGTGTTATTTGTACCGCAGCGCTTGCGGCAAGTTCCTAAGTCCTTCCCTCTCCAGCCTAATGACATCCCACTTGTTTTACTTTCCCAGGACAAGGCACATCTAGACAGAATAAGAACTGCAAAGAGCAGGTTTGTAGACAATCAGTGAGATGCAGAAGGGGGAAACAAAGAGAAAAAGCAGAGGAAAGCAGAACCTGTACAGAGCTGGAGTCTGGGTCACACAGTAGCAGTCCCCAAGCAGATGGACTCTTTTGGGGAGGGTTGTTTGGTTTTTTGGGGGTTGTTTGGTTGGCTTTAGTGGTTGTTTTGGGGTTTCTACTGGACCTTCAGGAAGTTTTACGGTTCTTTTAATCCCCCACAATTTCTGATTGCTATTGTTTGCTCTTCCATTACCTTGAATTTATCTTCACAGAACAAAGGTTCCTGACTGCTCCAGTTCACCTCATTGTGTGCCACTCCCTCACTCCAGTGACAGAACATTGAAAGAAGCTAAAGGCTGCAGGATCCAGGTTCTGCTCTCACCTTTCCCAAGACCCATGGAGCAGGGGGATAACAACAAACCCAGTCTTGTGTTTCTATGCTTCCCCACACCTCAGACTCCTTCAACCGAGAAATTTGAAGATAACTGGCTCATTTTTATGCCCACATATTCTCTCCTCCACATGTTCTCTTTTCCCTGAAATCAAACTACCAAAAAAAGCTTTGTAGTATCACATTTGCACCATTCAGCAAAATCTAGTAAAGACCCACCGTAATTGCTGAGAAATTTTTCATTTTCTCCACCCCAAATGAAATTCCTGCCTGCTGCCTGCACATCCTCCCTCCCCACTGAGCCAGTGCACTGTGATAATCACACCAGTAACATTCAGATGGAGATCAAGTGACACAACCAGCTCTATCTCAACTCTGACTTTCAACTTCACATTTTACTTCGATGTACATTTTTTCCTCTAATGAAAACTGCTTTTAGATAACAGCAGAACTACCCCAGATTCAGATAGGAAAGGATGGAGTCTAATCCATCTAAACACAGGGAAAAGGATTTGCTATGTTATGCTGTCCTTCTTAATATTCTCTTTAAGTTTAAGAACACTGCTAGAACCATTTAAAAAGAAAAAAAATCACACCTTCCTCAAAGGGGCAGTACAGACAATATGCTGCTTCTCTATCAGCCCTTCCAATAATGGATTCATACTCCCAGAAAAACCAGTCCTGTACATATACACACAGTCAAAACAGTGAATAGCTACAAAACTAATACCGACTATGGCAGATCCCAGGAACTTCCTGAGCTGTACAAAATGGCAACACCATTGCTAAACAAAGGCAAATAGGAACATACATCCTGGTATACAAAGCCAAAATCTGGGGTTCCTGTCCTTGTTACACCTTAACTAATTTGATTGAACTTTCTGACTCTTTTAGGTTCTACTTTAAGTCTTGCTTTATCCTGGAACACTTATAGAAGAGGGAGCACTTGGGTTTGGTTACTAAGAATGCCAAATAAGAGGGGGTACAACATCCAAGTTTTCATGGAAGTTCTGTGTGGACACCCAAAACCACTGCTCTCCTCATCACTGCTCTGTATTTTAACAATGAAGACTTTGGGGATTCTGGAAGAGCTCACTGACAATGTAGAGCCTGAATAAGCAAATAGCTGTAAACAGGCTATTTTAGAGGGGCTGCTTATGTAGGAAGTGATTCCACAGCCATGAGTAATATTAAAAACACATCAATACCCTCTGTTTCTGTCACAGAGGTGGATCCTGCTGACAATCACAACCCCAGTTACATAAATTAAGCTTAAGGTAACATACATCACCTTTTTACCTTATTGCTACTACAATGGTTGTCTCCATGACTTACCATGAACAGGATTCCAAGTTTCTTTGTAATCTACAATCGAGTGCTATAAAATTGTATTCATCCATCTCATGTTGCTTTTATTGATATGAATACTTATAGATTGCCAGCACACTTAGAGCAAAGGCATTCCCAAATGAAGAAACATATCAGCTTATGTTTCAAACCACAGCCTGTACCCTCTGATTCACTGCCTGCTCTCCCTCTGCTCTCATATAACAGCTCAAACTTGGCTGCTAAATCAACTGCTGAAACAATGATGCTGCAGCAGGGAGACACTGAGGGAACTAGTTCTCCCCCTGGAAATCCAGTCAATTAAATTTTGCCCGTAAGGGATCCAATCTAATATCAAAAATGCTGCCAAAAGGGTAAGTTCCCTGGAGCACAGGGTTAATGATTTAGAGCATGTCAGGCTGGCCCGGAGCAGTGGAAAGGAAACCACACCTAAATCAATAAATAAATACATAGGGAAGCAACCAAACTAAATACCTGTAGTAATTAAAAAAATTACCATGCAGACATACTGCTGTAATTGGCACCCCATTTATGGGATATTCAAATTTTCCTGAAATCTCACCTTAATGCCTGAATATATTATTTCCCAGGATCACTGCAACATAAACCACCAAAGACTCTGTTAATACCCACAAAAAACCTCAAGCATAAGTCAGTCCTCTCTGAAAGCTACTTCAGTTCCTGCTAGGAGCAGATGAAAAATGTTTTCACACTCAAAATGGAGACTGAAGGTTGGATGTCTTCTTTACAGCTCGTAATTCACCCTTATATGTACCTTGTAACCAGCATTAAAATACAAGAACCCTTGTAGTCTCTGAAGTATTTATCTGTGAGATCACAGTGAAGTAAAGGTATCTGGTGATATGAAGAACAAGGTTTTCTAAACTTAATATTCCAGACCCAACAGCTACAATTAACTACACTAAAGTACAAGTGTGTTTCTTTGTTTTTAATGAATCGTTTTTCTGTTTATCTCACCACAAGTGTCACATAGGAGTCTGGTTTTTTACAACTGCAATTAATTCGGTATGCAAAAATTAACAAAGCTTTTCTTATATGAAAGCAAATAAATGACAACATTCGTAGATTATGCTGCTTCTGAGATTACTTTTAAGCAGACTTTTCTGTCTGTCTGTCTAAAAGGGTTAAAATTAGAAGCAAAAAGGTTTACACTTTGCAAATGCATCTAAGATATAAGTGAACCCTGTCTTGGATAGAACCTTCTGAGCCACAGCTGAGGAATACTTAGAAAAAGCCTTGTTCAGACACAGAGCAGCAGAGGAGGAACCCCTTTTAGAATCATTAAGATGCAGCACACATTTGAAGAGGCAGGAAAGATTCTATCATGATTTATGTTCTGGACAAGATCTCACCATTAACACTTCCCAGTGTTCTAGTTCTCTGTCTAAAGAAGTGATTAAAAGGCAGTGTCAAGATATTTCTTGCAAGGAATGATGGAATCTACATCTCCCAATGTGGATTTTGAAACATTAGTTCTCTGAGGAGAAACATAGAACTGGTATTAGAGCAAGAAGCATCTTTAACCATCAATGCAGTGCTTAAAGCACATCCTCAGGATATGGAAGACTCATCCTGACCTCTCTCCTCTTCTTAAGAGATAATAATTCTCCCTCTCATTAAAGCATCAGATGCTACCATACTAAGCAATGGATCTTGGACCTTCCACTGGGCATGCTTTCCTTCTGATAAAGTAATAAAGAATTAAAATAAAAATAAGAAAAAAAACCCTCCCTTGACCCTCTTGATAATATACATGAGTATACATCATTGTTGATCAAACAAGAAATACTTCTGCTTGTACATTTTCCATTTATTCATAATGAAAGAGTTCTACCTAGACAGAACAAAAGCTTATCACCCAGAATGCAACAGCTCAAATTCTCTTCCAGAAGAATTCACATCTGCCCCTTTCCCATTTGTTCCCAGCTCAGTTGCTAAATTAAGTGATTCAACACAGTCACCCTTTCCTATCTTCTGTGCACTACTTAATAAGATGTTATAGCAAGGACAATTTACCCACTGGAACAAGAACCATCAAAGGCTCTGAGAGAATATTTTGAACTATTGTCCTCAAGCAGCAGGAAGAACACACTAAACACGTGCTTCATGTCTGCTGCAGGAACACCAACAGCCTCAGGAAGCCAAAAAGGCTGAACTACTTCTTTGGAAGACAAAAATGTCACTGGCTCTTTCCTTCAACAGCTGTCTTTGATGATTATATGTGTGCAACATATCATTTCTTTGTATGTATTGTAACTTTTCAACTTCTGCAACATAACTTTTAAATACATTTGTCTAAGAAGATTTAGAAAACCATAGTAATATTTTAACATAGGTGGTAACTGTGTTTCTTGTTAGCCTCATTTCGGCTGAATTTTCTTCTCCTCTAGAAGCTGCATCTAATAAGTTAATTAAGTGACTTGAGTTAGTTTCCAGGATCATTAGTAGACTTTGCTAAAGCCATCAAAATGAAAACTCTGAGAGTTGGGCAGGTTTATGTCCAGGACTGAAAAATATTTGGCCGTTTTGCCAAATTAGTTCTGTCATCCTTTCACAGGAATATTGGATATTTTTGCTCTGTCAAAAAAGCATCTCTTTACATACTTGTAAATAGATCTACACAAAAGACTTGCTGTAGGAATTCCCCATGCTGTAATTTTTGGCAAGATACTTATTTATGCTATTTATGTTGTCTGAATTATCTCAGCATCCCGGTGCTCCACTGCAGGCTGGGACACAGGAAGAGTTCGAAGGAGCTTCCAAGCATTGAGAACAAGGCCCTGAACCCATGGACTCTAAGGTGAAAAAAGACAACATTTCACAAAATGTATTTGGAGAATAAACGTCTGTCAGAGAACTGCTAGTAAAAAGCAAAACCCTGTTGATAAAGGACAGGACCTACTGACTCCTCTTTCTTTGTGACCAACAGCCCAAGCTTGATCCTGCAGCAAACAAAGCTGGGACTGAGCCTCCAGATGCTTCAAGGGAAGGTCTGATGCTAAAATAAATCAGTTCTATGCTGTTAAGGGGAATTAACATAATAGTGATGGGCAAGGTATAAGAAAACAGAAGTCAAACCAGCAACAGAACAATCAAGTAGCTAGATATTTGTTACTATGGCAACCAAACAGCATATGCCACAAAGCTTACATGCTAGAAAGGGCCTCTGAGAAATTACAAGCAGAAATGAGAGAAACTGCAACCCAAACAGGGGTTTGGCTACACTAGACTTGAAAAGTAGTCCTATTGCTTATCTATTAGTAAGGTCATGACATGGAGACCTTGGGTATGTTATATTACCTGTTGGATAGGTTCTTCAGGAGCATCCACAGCACAGGGAAGTCGTGTTCAAGTTTGGCAATAAAGGCATAGCATGAATGAAGATGGTAAAAGGAAGTCTGAACTATAAATTAAAGCAGACTGTTCAAAGACACTGCTGTATCCCATTTGACAAAAATCTTTCCTCGGATTCTGTATATTAGCAAAACCAACTATCTATTGGTATCTTAGTGCCACACTAACCCCCAGTTGAAAATCCAAGTATGTCTTGTAAAATCTGTATTTACTGTCTAGTAAGTGTCACATGGAGGATTTAGATCTAATTACTACCTTTTTACTTCTCTCTTAGAGGTTTGACAGGTTCTACAGGCAGCATTTGATGCTTCTGTGAAGTGTCAGCAAGGAGAAAAGGCACTGGTGATCTAAGACATTACAACCTACATCACCTCAAGACACTTCCACGCCTAGCTCATTAGTCTCTCCAGTATTTTTCACCTCAGATCACCCAGGTATTTTAGCTTTCTGCAGGTAGTCAAACAGACAGAACTTTTATTACTTCTCTCTTTGAAAAAAGGGAGAGAGAAGGAGAAACAGCAGCCAAGGGTCTTTTACTTTCAAGCAGTCCTTCCAGGTTGGATATTTAATGTTGGCAGTCATACCGTAAGCTCATTCCTTTAGAAAATTCCTAGGGGAAGAAGGTCTACCAGAAATACTGGCTGAAATAGTAACCCTTCATCTTTAGGGTCAAAGGAAAAACTCTTCTTGTAAGCTCAACGAAAAATGATCTGATGGATACGAATGAAAGTGGAAAAAAAGTTGCCTACTGTATAAACAACTCCAAAGCAAATAAAACCCTTGAAGGAAAATGACAAAGTTACAGAGTCAAGGGAAATAGCAGAAAGATAAATTATCTCAGGAAGCCAGAGTCACTCCTGTGCAATATGTCAGTAGCAGAACAAAAACAGGGTTGAAAACCATGGCAGGTTTTAATAGATAAAAAAAAAAAAAGTAGTAAATCTGACCCAACAACTGTGCCTTCTCCCTCAGAAACAAGCAAACACACACAAAGTAACAAAAAAAAACCAAAAAAAAACAAAAAAAACCCACAAAAAAACCAAAAAAAAAAAAACAAAAAAAACCACAAAAAAAAACACCAAAAAAAAAAAAAAAACACAAAACAAACCAAAACAACTTTAGAGAAAACTGCAACATTGGAAATTAAAACCTAATAACTTCTCTAACCATTTCAGATTATGGTGCTTGTGACAAAGTGTTAGAGGTGCTCGTTTTAGACTGGCAAAGCAGATAAAGATCTCACTTGAGAAATAAAAAAATGTCCAAAAAGGAACAGAATAAGAAAGTTCAGCACAAGAAGCGATGGAAGGATGGCCACTAGGCCCAATTCTCTAAGATCAAAATGCATTTATTTTAATGGAAGTGATCTGGATTTACAGTGCTAAGTTGAAGAGGGTATTTGGACCCATTAACATCAATCTGAGAGGAAATAGCTGACTTAAGAAACAGCAGTAGCACAGGAGTTTGCTGATGCTGAGGAATGTAAACATCAGATTTTTTTCTGTTTCTGTGGTGATACACAATATTGAGAGTTATAAACACAAATGGTTAAGGAGATTATTTAATAACAGCATATATTCATGTGAGTCCCATTTTATCATAATACCCTGCAGTATTATTTTGTGTGTAAAGCCGTACAAAGAAAACATACTCCAAAGGCAACATGGCCAGGGCACAGGATCAGGAGACCTGCTTTTTTCACTCTGTCACAAGCCCATGTTGATTTAATCTCCATTTCCACGTATTTGACCATAGCCAGCCCCATCCCCCTGGACACGCCCTCAGGTGTTTCCTGCCCTGTGGACATCCTTTGAGTATTTACTAAGTTCTTCTTCCTGGTAAGAGCCAGACCATCTGCTAGGAGGTTTTTACTGAAAATGGCAGTGGTCTGATGGCAATTACACTGCTGCAAACACTGCAGTTCTGTTTCAACAGACACAGTCATGTCTCTCTTCACCCAACACAACCAAAGCATAAGAAGCAACCTCAGCAGAAGTCCTGCCACAGGCTGGGACAGGTTTGTGCCCTCAGAAAACACTTTCTGGGCATTTTTCAAGTTCATAGTAAGACAACAGTTCTCCCATCAGCCAACTTTACAAGGCAAGGATCACATTTTCACTTTTTGCTTCTGTTCTAAACCTTTCTTATGAAATCTCAGAATTCTCTTTTTATATGTTATTAATATCACTAAATCTTCTCCTGTTGTTGTAATGCACAAAACAGAATCCAGTTCAATACCAGTCAGACTCATGATATGACAGGATTTAAACAAAAACAGCTCCTTCCAGTTTCATTTGAAAATATGACAAAGACTGTTTATCAAATGCAACAAACCCATCTATCACCTTCTAATTGGAAGCCCTTTTTACCAGTGTGCCTGGTGCCTCACTAATCTGTACACAACTTAATAGGGAAGTTAATAAATTATACAAGACAACTAATTATACCTATTTGTCAAAAGATGAGATAGTTAAACTGAGGATTTAAATAACAAGAAATGAGCATTTCAGCCTAATTAGTTTGACCCAAACTTTGGGGGACAAGGGAAAAGTGGAATAAATTTTTCTGACTAATCTTGAGTGGTAAGAGCTATTATCATACAGACAATACAAGGCTGAAGGGGCCACTGTTTCATCAAACACTGGAACATGCATTTCTTTCAAATCACAGTGTACCATCCTGACCCCAATCTCCCCAGCTGTCCAATCTGCTTATGGTAGAAGTCCATGAAAGGGAAAAGTTAACATTTAAGCCACTCCCCTCCCTTTTTACTCTGAGGTTGTTTGTACCCATCCAGTTACTAAAAATCTACCTTTCTATCTTCCACATATCTATAAAAACAATAACAAAAGAGAAGCCTATTATTAGGATTTAAAAAAAAAAACCAAACACAAAAACCAAACGAATAAACAAAACCAACAGGGGACAAAATTATTTTCTCTGAGTATGTATAAGAGAGGTCTAGGAATGAAAAACTATCTGAAATATAGTCACCACTGGAACAGAAGACAAAGCACCGAATGCATGACAATCCACTCAGCACATTTCCTGCTTTTGGTTTTACCTGTTGACTGCTGTGCCCAGGCCAGTATTGAATTCTCTCTTCAGGTTGCATCACCTTATGTTTTCACTCCTCCTGTGCTTAAGAAGCAAATTACATCAGAAGACACTGACCATTTCTGCATAAACACCTTTCTCTGTAGATCTATTTTTCAAATACAGTTGATATTTAGGTGAACCCTTTTCACCACAGCTTTACAGCATGGACTCTGCTCACCAAGTGACCAATCTAGAGAGGCTAAAACTGCTTTTGAAATGAACTCCGAACCTTTAGTCATTATGCAACACCTATAGTTCTCTAGTTAAACATCTCTAAGAGACAAAAAGCAACAACAATAGTCCATACTCCGGGAGAAATTTACAATTCAACATTCCAGCAGTAGGACAGAGAATCAATATAAGAATCCCAAGTCTGTGTTCTAAGTTAAATCTTTAGAAATAATCTTTACGAGAATACGAGAAGTTGAGAGCCTGTCACAATGTCAAATCAAAAGTGATGAGATCTTTTTATTGACTTAAGCCTCCAGCCCTATCCTAAGCTGTTGCTTCTACAACCCTTGCACTGAGTAGCACTGCATGTGAGAAGCCCACTGACATCCAAGGAATACCTGGGGTGTGTGCTGTGCAACTTGAACTGCACAGAGGGACTGCATTCTGACACACAACCCACAGCAGTGCAAGCATGAGGATACACTTGCTAAATATCTATTAATATCTAACTTAGTTCTTCAGTCAACTAACCTTTCAGCAGAAGGGAAAAAAAAAAAAGTATTACTTCTGCAAGTTACAGGTACTGTTAAAAACATGTGGGGACTGCAAAAAGGCAGGCAAAGAGTCTGAGGAGTTGAGCCAAAACTGCCAGAAGTTGAGAGTCTGGGCATTTAATGGAAAGCCAAGTTTCAAGTACACTTCAGGACATTCTGAGCCAGCAGTATCACTGAAAGAGTTAATTCTGACCTTTTTCCATACATCTTTTTCCCATTCCTGTCTCACTCAATCCCTTGTCCTGGCACAAGTGTTGGCCCAGTGCAGTGAGACCCAAGGGATGTAACTCACTGAAACCAAACTGCAGGTGATGGAGAGCTGAGGAAAAAAGTAAAACTTGCCTTTAACCACATAGATTTTTCCCAACCCACATTACCTCGCAAATCTTTCCCTCTATAAGAGTGTGAAGACAGTCTGAACTGGAAGGCAGGTAACACTAAAACCTTCTGACTGTGAATGTGTCATTGCAGTCTAACTAAGGATATACCAGGCAAACTTTAAGTCTTGCCATTCTGTTTCCTTACAAAATTACAGTTGTATCCCTATTCCCTGCTTTTTATTACAACCAAATGGAGAAAAACATGTCTGTGTGCAGAAGCTGAAGTAAATTCCAAGTTTTGCTACCAGCAAAAGGTATAAGCACTTAAAGTACAAAAGTCTTCCTTTTTTATTCAATCCAGTGACTGTAGTTCAGTTTCTAAACAGAAAGAATTTTTGTAACAAGAAATAAGAAACAGTTATTATTCTCTTCCTTCGCTCATTACAGTTCTCATAAGCTGGTTTTTTAACTTAACCTTGGCTGGCTTCAAATATTAACCAGACAAGTGTACATTTAGTTTTTTGGAGCTAGTTTTAAGGGAGAAGAGAGAACAGGAGGAAACATAATATTTACTGCACAATTTTATGATTCAATCTGGATGAATCAAAACCAGTCATTTCTTGAGCCAGGAAGTATATTAGAACATTTAAAAGCAATTGAAAACTTCTTCATTCAATTCTACAAAGAAAATTCTCCCTTCAGCATAGATCAATCATTGACTGTCTCAACCCTTAACTATTAGTTGTGATTCTCTATAAATCCTAAATCACTTTACACAAGAGCATCATTTAGCCAAATATTCCCCTGCTGTATTTATGCAGCTAATTCATCCTGCTGAAGTGCACTACCACTGAAATGGTGTTGTCCCAAAGATCATTTTGAGTTCTGTTCCTGTTTCCCCATGTCTTGTTTTCCTTCTCAATCTGACAGAGTTAACAGACTCAGAAAACACTCTGCATTCTACTGTCCAAGTCATTAATAAAAATACTGATTAATATGAGACAGAATATTGATGAGCCCTCCTTGATATATTACCATGTTCTGACATTTGGGCAATTATACATATTCTTTAAAATTTTTTTCTGAGCAATTCTGTATCCCCCAGGCAGTAGACTCCTCTAGACCACTTTTCCTCATCTGACTCAAGAAAACACCACATGAATACAGCACAAAAAAGTTTAGTCAAGTCAAGGATTGTAATGTCTAATGCTTCTCACCACCTGATCTGTACAAAGAAATTAAATGGGTTTGTCACGATTTGCCCTTGAGAAATCTGTTTACTTGGTAACTGATCTTGCTAACTGGCAGGGGCTTATAAAATGTCTATCCAATTATTCCTTGCTATATTTAAGCCAAACAGACTGGTCTTTAATTACCCAGCTCATCCTTTCCCTATCCCCTCCTGAAGTACTATATTTGCTTTTCCCCAGATACCACTTTCTTCCCTGCACAGCCAATTCTTTAAATGCCCTAGGATTAATCACATCAGGCCCAGCTTCCCTGAAAACATTTAAGAACTACATTAAAGTTCGAAATTTTCTGCACCTCTTTCTTCATTGACACAAGTCCCTCAGTACAGAAGAGTCCCTTTAAGCAGCTAAAAAAGTGTTTTCAAAATACATAAATCCTAAAAGAAAACACAAAGTGGCAGTTATTTGGCTTAAGAAAATCTTCTTCCTATTCAGCAGGCATTAAGGTCAAGAGAAACAGTGATTAGTACCAATAAAAATAATTTATAATATTGGAGCAATTGAGAGCATAACTGTGCGCTTGGGTCTCAAGATATTTTAGAAGTGCCTTTCTAGCTTTCCCTCTCACCACTTATTTGAGCTTTATTGTTCCACTTTTGGAAACCAGATCATAATAGTAAAGCTTCTGCTTTACCACCTTGAAAATTCTCTTTCTAGGAGCCAAAATAATTAAGATGGAGTTAAGAGAAACTTGGGTTTAGTCCTAAAACTGTCCCTGTAACTCATGAAAATTTTTGCCTTCCATGCTTTTAACCAAGCAGATAGATGAGATGTGGTGGGTAAAAATCAACTCCTGATATGTATATCTAAGGGAGGTTTGCACAAGAAGGAATTGATTTTGACCATACAGTCCATTGTGGTATAAATACCAAGACAAGAATTTAAACCAGGTTCTGGCCCCACTCTGATGGCAGCAATTCCAATTCTTGTCTTTACTTTTCATTGACTAATGACATCAGCATATCTTGCTATGGTTATGCACGATTTTCAACTTTACAGTGAGAGCTCACTTAGTGTATAGGGCCTTGTTTTACATCTAAGGTAAGGTGTGAACCTCCCACCCTCCTCCTCTTTTCCCTTGTAAAAACACCTCTGCTCTAGAAGGAACAAGCCTCACTAGAACAACAAAGCAAATTTCTGGCAGACCAATGCCTTCTCCCACTCCAGCAGTTACTCCTTACTGGATTACACGTGGTGACTATGACAAAGAAATAATTCTTGACAAATCCCTGCTACTAAATATCCAGAGATGGAGATGTTTCCTTGTGGGAGCTACACTGTATTTAACCTCTTCGTTTGTCCTTCCCATATTACTTTATTGTTCACAGCAGTCCTGTAGATGCCAGAGCAAACTACTCAGCCCCTGCACAGTGATTTTTGATTGATTACCAAATCATTACCCCAAGTCTTTTTTTTTTTTGCCACAGTTGCTGCAGGGGTTGAATATCAATTTTCAGCTTAGGTCAGCTTAAAACTGCTTAAACAATTACATTCAGTTGATCCTAATGGAAACAATCCTGAAGTATTGCATTAAGGACATCATGATATCAGAGAGTAAACTCTAAGCCACATAAGACAAATACAGCCATTACAATTAACTGCACTAAACTGCCTGAGCCAGCAGCAGGGGGAAGTGCCAGGGACCTGAGGCAGGATCACTCTCCCCAGCAAAATGCTGTGTAAGCAACAAGCATAGAAATCAGAAAAGATCATTGGCTTTTTTGTATATACACCTGCTATATAACAACTTCTTTAAGAAGACTTACAATTAAGGACCGTGTTTTTTAAACAGCTAAAAACAAACACATCACCGAAAAAGAAAGCATCAATTCCATTTTCAAGGGGACAATGTCTCCTCCTCAGAATATCCCATCTGTCCAACGTGAAATATTCCACTTGATCTTCAAGCAGATCCCTCCAACCCAGAATATCTAAGTTTTGATATTTTGAAAGAAACTCAAAGGAAACCAACACAAGACCTAAACTAACTACTTAAAGGAAAGACACGAGTTCATTTTTTCTAATTTTCTCAAAGGGCATTCAGCCCTTATCACAGGATCCAACCCCATACCCTCCTCTTTACAACTGTTATTGGAGATACACTTTCCAAGTGAGATTTTGAATATTTGCTGAGGTTATTACAGATTGCTTAAATAATGTAACAACGTATTTCTGTTGCAAAATGTAGAATTAGCTGCTTCAGCCCTCACATTCTTTTCACTGGACTCTCCCACTCCACCAGACAGATGCATTTTTCTTTCAAGGAGAATAGTTATCTGAAGAAACCAGCAATGCCCCACCCAGAAATTCTGCAAAATGCCCACCATTATGACTTTCTCCAGAGAAATGGAATATCAGAAGCTTGATGGAACCAGCATTTGAATCAGCCTTCCACTCCTGAACTATCTTTTGTCACTACTAGTTCAAAAATATTCCAGAAGAATGCAGCCTAGTCTATGCACCACTGGTAGAGTAGCAAACCTACTGAGGGCTGTTTTCACCCATTTTCTCCCAAGAAATCTGCAGTGCTACTTATGTTGCATGTGATAAATCCTTGCCTAAGTATCTGCATGCTATTTAAAAAACATATCTTCAAGAGGAAGTAAACAACAAGAATTGCTGCTGACTGTAACAAATCTCAACCCAAAGACTACAGATGTTGTGAGATCTGAAACACTGCTTTATGTTACTCAACAGTGACAGACTAAGGATGGTGAGGCTTACAATAAAGAAAGTAGAGCAAATCAATAAACAGAGTAATAAATAGCTTGCCTACTGCATGTCTTTCACATCAAAGATGTAAAAGAGGGATAAAGATACAGAGAATTTTGTCCTCAAAGTGAACTGTAACATGGTACTTGACTGGAGCTTGTTTCTCACTGATATGCATTCCTCCTACTTCTGCAGGCAGCCCTAAACAATAGGTAAAAATTATTGAGCCATTGTATTAAAGTTCTGGGCTTACAGTCTTTCTCTACTAATTTACTGGTAATTAATTACTTCCTATAAGTTTAATTACAGCCATTTAAAGAAACATAGTACAAGTCTGTAAACAAAGCTTGGTCAACTTGAGGTAATAGGTAATTGTAGTTAAATGAGATTTCTACTCAACTATGTTCATATGTAGCCTGCTTAACATGTTCAATATTACAGCATGAGGTTTCAAAGCAATCTTGAAAACTAACTGTGGAATTCATTCCCAAAACAAATCTAAAAATTTTTACTTGTTTAGACTGACAAACAATATCCTCACAACAACAGACTTAGAGAAACTTGCAGCAGCTATGTGATCAGTTCATAGGACTGTCCTGGAAAGACCCCCTCAAATAAAATAGAAAAACCTGGGTGAATAGAAAAACTTAAGGTGAAGTCTCACTCCAGATTACCAGAACCAGAAGGTCATACTGACTAAATAAAAGCAGTATATCTAAAGAAAAAAATTACATCAAAACCTCTCAAATTTACAAGAGGAAAGCGATGGGCATCTGCTAAGAAACAACTTGGGGTTTGCAGTGAAAACTAGTCTCTATGGGAGCATATTTCCATTGATTTCCTGCTGACTGAGATCCAGCTCATTACACTGGAGTTCCCCCCCCCCAGCTGAACTCTGAAAGGCAAATGCAGCAGCAAGTGCACAGAAAATCTAGAGGAGGGAAACAACACTGAAGGGGTAAGGAAAGTTTCCCTCAAGCACTTGCACAATAATCACCATTAGATTGTCTCTGGATTTCTGTCTCCTTCCCACACAGTTCTTGGACTGTACAGTTGATTACACTCATTACCTATTCAAGGTACAATTCAGTGAAGGTTACAAGATTGAGGGGCCAGCTGTACTGACACGACAGCTCACATTCCAGTCCCTTCCCTCACTGGCTGTTCCTGTCTCTATTCACCCTACAGCTTTTCTGAGTTGCTCTGGCCTATGAAACTAATAACTCACACTATTTATTACTGCTTTGTTTCATTTTCTTTGTTAGACATCAAAATACTGCTCTCCCAACGGCTCCGTTTGAGTCCACATGTACCACTTTAACTTTCCCTTTGGACAAGTTTAATATGCTTTAAAGTCATATTACAAAACAGATCTTTCAATGTAGCCCTACATAATTACTTTCTGGTACAGAAACGCAGTTCCAGTCTTCCTCAAATCCACACATGTCCTTAAGCACTTGAGCTAAACAGTATGAATCTTGGTTTAGAACTGCAATCACAGTTCCTTGTTAATCCCCGGTGTAAACTCCTAAGCACTCAGCCTGTCCAGGAAAATGTGTATTGGTCCAACAATTCTTTTTCAGCACTAAGACAGCTACAGGCAATGTTGCTTGAAAAAGCACACGGTATAAATGGAATGTTGGCTGATTAGTTCCCATTTATCAAATCAATTTTCTTCCCCTCGAACATAGTCAGTTAAATCCCAAGGAATTATTCCATATAAGGTACTGTAACAATATCCCTTTCTGACCTTTGTGGTGTGATGCTTAAAGTCAACGTGGCAGCATCATGTTTCAACGTCCCAAATCACACACTTCCCATTAATCAATAAGCCAATGGATCACTAATACATTTTCATGGTGGGCAAACTTAAATGTCTCTATTACAATGAAACCAAATACTTGGTTATTTGTTTAAGAGCCTGCCCATAAGTGCTGAAGCCCAGGCAGTCAGCACCAAAGACAGAAGCTCACAAAGAACACGAGTGCAGAAGGTGTCTGGAGCTTTCTGCCTTCCCCCAGCCTGCTCCAAAGGTACTCAGTGTACTCTCAGTTAATGTGGTGCTGCAGCAGTTCAGAACGTGGATCTGACCACTGCAAACAGCGCTGCTGGAGCAGAGGGAGCCTGACAGGGCTGCAAGCTCAGCTTAAGGTTAAGCAGAGTTCCTATAGCTCCTTCAGACAAAAAAAAAAAAAAAAAAAAAACACCTCAACATTATTAGCTCAAGTTCACCTCAGACTGCACCATCAGATGCCCTGCATTTCAAGTCCTTGCTGATCTCTCTGCCCACCAAAACAAAGTTCCCTAGAATATAAACAGCTGGTACTTTTTGTGATTATACAACTTACTAATAAACCAAACAATTGACTCTTTAGGTGTTAATCTACTTTTTACAGATCATCACTCA